>NC_135330.1:93749503-94049503 GCF_023851605.1 Tamandua tetradactyla | reverse complement strand
AGAGATGCTTTCTGGAGTCTTTGGCAGGCCCCTATAGGAGAATCCCAATGCAGACCCTTAGGATTTCGGAGCAAAGCCTTACCATCTGCTGCAGATAACTACTCTCCTTTTGAGAAACAGCTTTTGGCCTGCTACTGGGCCTTAGTAGAGACTGAACGCTTAACCATGGTCCACCAAGTTACCATGAGACCTGAGTTGCCTATCATGAGTTGGGTGTTGTCTGACCCACCAAGCCATAAAGTTGGGCGTGCACAGCAGAACTCTATTGTAAAGTGGAAATGGTATATACGAGATAGAGCCAGAGCAGGTCCTGAAGACACAAGTAAGTTACATGAAGAAGTGGCACAAATGCCCATGGTTTCCACTCCTGCTGCCACATTACCTTCTCTTTCCCAGACCAGAGCTATGGCCTCTTGGGGAGTTCCTTACAGTGAACTGACTGAGGAAGAGAAAACTCGGGCCTGGTTTACAGATGGTTCAGCACGATATGCAGGTACCACCCGAAAGTGGACAGCTGCAGCATTACAACCCCTTTCTAGGGTGTCCTTGAAGGACAGTGGTAAGGGGAAATCCCCCCAGTGGGCAGAACTTCGAGCAGTGCACCTGGTTGTTCATTTTGCTTGGAAGGAAAACTGGCCAGAGGTGCGTTTGTATACTGACTCATGGGCTGTTGCTAATGGTTTGGCTGGATGTTCAGGGACTTGGAAAGACCATAATTGGAAAATTGGTGACAAAGAGGTCTGGGGAAGAAGTATGTGGATAGACCTTTCTGAGTGGGCTAAAAACATGAAGATATTTGTGTCCCATGTGAATGCACACCAGAGGGTGACTTCAGCAGAGGAAGATTTTAATAATCAAGTGGATAAGATGACCCGTTCTATGGATACCAGTCAGCCTCTTTCCCCAGCAACTCCTGTTATTGCCCAATGGGCTCATGAACAAAGTGGTCATGGTGGTAGGGATGGAGGTTATGCATGGGCTCAGCAACATGGACTTCCACTCACCAAGGCTGACCTGGCTACAGCCACTGCTGAGTGCCCAACCTGCCAGCAGCAGAGAACCACACTCAGCCCCCGATATGGCACCATTCCCCGAGGTGACCAGCCAGCTACATGGTGGCAGGTTGATTACATTAGACCACTCCCTTCATGGAAGGGGCAGCGATTTGTTCTAACTGGAATAGACACATACTCTGGATATGGGTTTGCTTTCCCTGCATGCAATGCTTCTGCCAAAACTACTATCCGTGGGCTTACAGAATGCCTTATCCATCGTCATGGTATTCCACATAGCATTGCTTCGGATCAAGGAACACACTTCACAGCAAATGAATTGCGGGAATGGGCACATGCTCATGGAATTCTCTGGTCTTACCATGTTCCCCCTCATCCAGAAGCAGCTGGATTGATAGAACGGTGGAATGGCCTTTTGAAAACTCAATTACGGTGCCAACTAGGTGGCAAAAACTTGAAAGGCCGGGGTAATGTTCTCCAGGAAGCTGTGTATGCTCTGAATCAGCGTCTGCTGTATGGTGCTGTTTCTCCCATAGCCAGGATCCATGGGTCCAGGAACCAAGGGGTGGAAATGGGTGTGGTGCCACTCACTATTACTCCTAGTGATCCACTAGGAAAATTTTTGCTTCCTGTCCCTGCTACCCTGAGTTCTGCTGGTCTACAGGTTTTAGTTCCAAAACGGGGTGTGATTTCTCCAGGAGAAACAACAGTGATACCACTGAACTGGAAGTTATGGTTGCCACCTGGCCACTTTGGGTTACTTATGCCTCTGGATCAACACACCAATAAGGGGATTGCATTATTGTCTGGGGTAATTGACCCTGACTATCAGAAGGAAGTAGGACTGCAACTACATAATGGAGGTAAAGAAGAGTTTCCTTGGAATATAGGAGATCCCCTAGGGCGTCTATTAGTACTACCATGCCCTGTGATTAAAATCAATGGAAAACTGCAACAACACAATCCAGGCAAGACTACTAATGGCTCTGAGACTTCAGGAATGAAGGTTTGGGTCACCCCACCAGGCAAAGAACCACGGCCAGCTGAAGTGCTTGCTGAGGGGAAAGGGAACATGGAATGGGTAGTGGAAGAAGGCAGTGATAAATATGAACTTCGACCACGTGATCAGTTACAGAAATGAGAACTGTAATGCTGTTTTGTTTGTGTTATACTATTTAAATTGTAAGATATCAAGTTTAAGAATGAATGTTGCCCAAGGATTTGCACCCTATTCTGGAAAGATTTAATGTGTTTCCAGTTATATGCTGGACAGTTGAGTATTGTCAGGTAAAAGGAAAAATGTGTGCTTATTTGTTTTTATTTGGAAATTAAGTATGATCTAAGGTGATATATATATATATATATATATATATATATATATATATATATATATACATATATATGCCAAGTTGACAAGGGGTGGACTGTCATGGTTAGGGACAGGTGTCAACTTGGCCAAGTTGTGGTACCTGTTCATCTGATTGGGCAAGCACTGGCCTGTCTGTTGCAATGAGGACATTTCATAGGATTAGGTCATGATCACATCAGCTACATCCACAGCTGATTCCATTTGTAATCAGCCAAAGGGGAGTGTCTCCTGCAATTAGTGATGCTAAATCCAATCATGGGAAGCCTTTTAAGGAGGACTCAGAGGAGACAGATTGCATTCCTGCTTTGGCTGGTGAGCCTCTCCTGTGGAGTTCATCCAGGCCATCCATTGGAGTCATCGGCTTCGGAGCCTGCCCTGTGGATTTTGGACTCTGCGTTCCTATGGTCACGTGAGACACTTTCATAAATTTTATATTTGCAAGTGTTCCCTGTTGATTCTGTTTCTCTAGAGAACCCTAACTAATACAAATATTCAAACAAAACTTTGCAAAATTTATGGGCTGCAGCTAAAGCAATGCTTAAATACAAATTTATAGATTTAATGCCTATATCAAAAAAGAAGAAAAGCATCCTTTACAAAACCTGGAAGAGCAAATCAAACTCAAAACAAGATGAAGGATAGAAGGAAATAATGATTAGAGAGGGGAAATCAATGAAATAGAAGCAATAGAGAAAATAAATATAGACAAAAATAAATTCTTTGAAAAAATTAACCAAATTACAAATTCTTAACTGCACTGACTAAGAATATGAGAGAGAGAAGCCACCAAATACCAAAATCAGAGAACAAAACAGAGAAATCATTACCAACCTTATAGATATAAGAGAATTCTAAGAAAATATTTATATTAATTAGTGAGCCACTGGAATGCAATATACCAGAACTGGAATAGCTTTTAAGAAGGGGAACTTAGTAAGTTACAAGTTTACAGTTCTAAGGAAGTGAAAGTGTCCAAAGTAAGGGACCAACAAAAGGTTACCTGCCAATGGGTCAGCACAGCTACTTTATCAGCTGGGAAGCCACGTGGCTGGCATCTGCTGGTCCCTTGCACCTGAGCTCCATTGCTTTCTGCTTCAGTTCCTGTAGGGGTTCCTCACCTTGCTTCTCTGGGACTGGCTTTCATTTCTTGGCTTCCCTTGACTCTCTCCAGGTTCTGGCTTCCTTACCATCTCATGGTGACATCTGCTGGGCTCCAAGCATCTCCAGACATCCGTGTCTCTGTTCTCCAAGTGCTGGCATCTGTGTCAGCTCTGCTCCAAAGTTTCTGTCATTTCTCTAGGCCCTCTCTCTTGCTTCTGTCATTTCTGTCTTTCTCCAAAATGCTTCCTCTTTTAAAGGATTCCAATAAACTAATCAATGATAGAGGAATGATAGAGTTGCATCACAATCAGACATGCCACCTCTCCACTGACATAATCTAATCAAAAGTTTACATCCTACAGTATTGAATCAGGATTTTAAAAATGGCTGCTCCTACAAGATTGGATCAGGATTAAAACATGGCTTTTCTGGGTATATAACACTTTTGAACCAGCACAATATTATAGCAACTTTATGACAACAAATTAAACAATTTAGATTAAAGAAACAAGTTTCTAGAAAGACACAAAGACATAAACTCTTTCAGAAAATAGAGGAAAGAGGACTTTCAACTCACTTGTGTGACAGTCCTATCTCAACACTAAAGCCAGGCTCAAGATCACTGAAAAGAAATATATCACTACAAGACTCTGTCTCTGTTGGATACAAGCATAAAAATCCTTAACAAAGTTTTAGGTGGATTCCACAATATACAGTAAGGGTTACACTCCACAACCAAGTGTGATCAGTTCCAGGAATGCCAAGTTGGCATTCAAGTAATGTAATATACCATATTAAAAGAATAAAGGACAAAAATCACCTGATCATGTCAACAGATGCAGGAAAATGCATAACATGACTATAAGCAAATGAGAGAAAATACCAAGTATGACAAAGATGTGGAGAAACTGGAACCATCATACATTGATTATGAGAATGTAAATGGTTCACCATTTTGGAAATCTATTTGACAATTTATTAAAAAGATAAACAACAGCTAACCATATAACCATTCTTAGAAATCTACCTTAAAAAGTGACAAAGTAACCACACAAAAACTGTGGTAGTTAGATTCAGTTGTCAACTTGGCCAGGTCAAGACACCTAGTTCTGTTGCTGTGGACATGAGCCAATGGTACATGAATCTCATCTGTTGCTGGTTACATCTGCAGTCAGCTATGAGGAATGCCTGCTGTAATGAATGATGTTTGACTTATCTGGCTGGTGCTTAAATGAGGGCCTCAAGATAGCACTGCCCAAGCAGCTCAGCATACCTCCTCTCAACACTCATAGCTCAGTGTAGGCCTTTGGAGATGAAGAAAGGAATCACCCTGGGGAGAGTTTTTGGAACCCAGAGGCCTGGAGAGAAGGCCAGCAGGGATTACCCTGAGCTTTCCCACATAAGAAAGAACCTCAGATGAAAGTTAGCTGCCTTTCCTCTGAAGAACTGATGAAATAAATCCCCTTTTGTTGAAAGCCAATCCATCTCTGGTGTGTTGCATTCCAGCAGCTAGCAAACTAGAACAAAAACTTACATGGCAGGTTCGCCCTGCTCCATGGAACAAGATGGGATGGGGGGGTGACCAGGACCACAGTCCAGGCTGAGGAATCCGGATGGGTCTCTAAGCAGCTTGGGGGAGAGGATGGGCAGTCGGGAGGGGGGAGTGGAGGGGGGCCGAGGTCCCCATTGGGCTCTAACATGGGGTGGTGCAAGAAGAGGAGCTCACCTGGGAGACCCCATGCTGGGTCCAGTGGACAGCACCGTGCAGGCTGAGGTGGACCACAGTGCCCACTGCAGGGTCGGGCCTCAGGGAGGGGTGCACTGCTGGGCCATTTTGAGGACAGCTGACTCCCAGGTGATGCTCAGCTCTGCAGTGCCAGGCACAGGTGGGAAGTCCAGCCCCCGAGCATATGGGCCTTGAGCCACCAGCCAGAAAGGTGTGGCTGAGGTAGGAGGAGCCTCAGGGCACCGTATGCAGGTGAGAAGGAGTAAGTGCAGGCAGGCAGATGCAACAGCTTAGGTTTTATTATTTTATTTTCTATTTTATTGTTCTCTCAACAGTCTTTTTCTTTTCCCCTCTTTAAAATATATTCCTTCTATACATTTTTATTAGTAGTATATTTGTTTTAAATGCTTATAGTTATTTTATATTTTATATTTTTATTGAATATTTTCTATTTCTTATTTCACATATATATATATATATATATATATATATATATATATATATATATATATATATATATATATATATATATATATATATATATATATATATATATATAGGGGGTGCATGGTCCAGGAATCAAGCCTGGTTCTCCCACATATTATTTTTTATTATCCATTTCATTTATTTTTATTATTTTTTTCTCTGGAATTTTCTCTTCCTTTGGTGGGCGCCAGTCTGTCTACATTCCCAGTATATCTTGGGGTGTCTCCTTTTGATTCTGGGGCCTATTACTGCTGAAGTGTGATTTTTTGTTGTTCTTCTTATTGTTTTTCTCATGTTTTTATTATAATCTTATTTTATTTTATTATAATTGTCTTTTTCATTGGGGGATCATGGGCCAGAAGTCAAGATTGGATCTTCTGTGTGTCAGGCTAGTGTTCTGCCACTGACATAATGGTGCAACCCAGCCTTGCTTCTAATAGAACCTAGAGTTGAACTGTATTCCCTACATGAGATCCAGACCTTGATTTGATGGAGAATAACCAACAAACCAAGGGCAAAAGGAAAGCGTCAATGAAAACCAAGTAAATATAAAACTTTCGATGAGTGGAGGAAGTCAACTAGCAAAGTAACCATGTAATTAAATGCCCTGAATACAGCAGAAAATTGCAAAGCACATGAAGATCCAAGCAGAAATGGCTCAGACAAATGACTAAATGAAAACATCAGAGGGGACACAGAATATGAAACAACTACTCAAGGATATTTATAAAGAAATAAAGGATATCAGGAAGACACTAGAAAAGTATAAGGAAGAATTTGTAACAGTAAATAGAAAAATGGCACATCTCACTGAAATGAAAGATACAGTAGACCAAATTTGAAATATATTAGAGACATATGATAGCAGATTTGAAGAATCCAAAGGAAGAATAGATGAGCTAGAAGACAGAACAACTGAACTAGAGGACAGAAAACAAATGGAAAAATATGCAACTGGATCTTAGGGAAATGATGGATAACAAGAGGGTTGCAAATATAAGAATCATTGGTGTCCCAAAAGGAGAAGAAAAGAGCAAAGGGTTGGAAAAGTTAGTTGAAGATGCAATTTGGAAAAACTTCCCAGCCATTATAAAAGATGTAAATATGCAAATAAAAGAGGTCAGATGAACTCCAAATAAAATAAACACTAACAGGTCTACCCCAAGACACATATGAATCAAATCATCAGGTATTCAAGAGAAATAAGAAAGTCCTGAAAGCAGCAGGAGAAAAGCACTCTACAGCATATAAGGGAAAATATATAAGACTGACTTCAGACTACTCAACAAGCACCATGAAAGCAAGAAGGAAGTGGTACAATATATTTAAATCACGAACAAGAAAGGCTTCTGTTCTGGTTTGCTAGATGATGGAATGCAACACACCAGAGATGGATTGGCTTTTAATAAAAGGGGATTTATTTTGTCAGTTCTTCAGAGAAAAGGCAGCTAACTTTCCACTGAGGTTCTTTCTTATGTGGAAGGCACAGGATGGTCTCTGCTGGTCTTCTCTCCAGGCCCCTGGGTTCCAACAACTTTCCCTGGGGTGACTTCTTTCTGCATCTCCAAAGGCCTGGGCTGAGCTGCTAGTGCTGAGATGAGGAATTCCAAGCTGCTTAGCTGTGCTACATTGTGATCTCTCATTTAGGCACCAGCCAATTAAGTCAAATGTCACTCATCGCAGCAGACACGCCTCCTAACCAACTGCAGATGTAATTAGCAACAGATGAGATTCACATACCATTGGCTTGTGTCCGCAGCAACAGAACTAGGTATGCTCACCTGGCCAAGTTGACAACTGAATCTAACTAACACAGCTTCCAACCAAGAATTCTTTTTCCAGCCAAGTTATCCTTCAAAACTGAAGGAGAGGGTGGGCCATGATGGCTCAGGAGGCAGAGTTCTCACCTGCCATGCGAAGACCCAGGTTCGATTCCTGGTGCCTGCCCATGTAAAAAAAAAGTGAGGGGAGATTAAAATTTTCAAAGACAAAGAAAGATTGAGAGAACTAGTCAACAAGAGACCTTCCTTAAAAAAAATACTAAAAACAGGAGAGGGCATTCTGGAGGAGGGCACAGAATTGAAGAATATGTGTAATGGTAATTTGAAGGAAAAAATGAAGAGTAGAAAATAATACATAGATCTGACAAATAAAAACTAAAGGACAAGAAGGTAGAGTCAAGAACCACTTTTACAGTAATTACTTTGAATGCTGATGGACAAAACTCACCAATTAAAAGATATAGACTGGCAAAATGGATTAAAAAACATAATTCATATATATGCTGCTTGCAAAAGACATATCTTAGACTCAATGGCATAGCTAGATTGAAAGTGAAAGGATGTAAAATGATGTTTCACACAAGCTGTAACCAAAAGAAAGCAGTAGCAGCTATACTACTATCAGGCAAAATAGACTTTAAATGTAAAGACATCATAAGAGAACAAAGAAGGACACTTCATATTAATAAAAGGTACAATTCACCAAGAAAAACAATCATCAATGTGTATGCTCCCAATCAAAGAACACTGAAGTACATGAGGCAAATATTGGCAAAACTGAAGGAAGCTATAGACATATCAACAGTAATAGTGGGAGACTTCAATACACCAATCTCTGCTATAGACAGAACAACCACACAGAGGATCAACAAGGAAACAGAAAACCCAAACAGTGGGATAAGTGAATTAGATCTAATAGACATATGTAAATCATTACACCCAAAACACCAAGATATACATTCTTCTCTAAGACACATGAAACAGTCTCCAGGATAGGTCATATGCTGGGTCACAAACTAAGTTTTTATAAATTTAATAAGATTGAAATTATCAAAAGCACTATCTCTGATCATAATGGAATAAAGATGGAAATTAATAATCACCAAAGAACCCGAGCTTTCACAAATTTATGGAAGCAACATACTTTATTTATTTATTTATTTATTTATGTATTATTTATTAATAAAAAAACAGCAAACAAAAACATTAACATATCATTCCATTCTACATATATAATCAGTAATTCTTAATATCATCACATAGTTGCATATTCATCATTTCTTAGAACATTTGCATCGATTTAGAAAAAAGAAATAAAAAGACAACAGAAAAGGAAATAAAATGATAACAGAAAAAAAAGATTTTACATACCATACCCCTTATCCCTTGCTTTCATTTATCACTAGCATTTCAAACTAAATTATTTTAACATTTGTTCCCCCTATTATTTATTTTTACTCCATATGTTCTACTCATCTGTTGATATGGTAGATAAAAGGTGCATCAGACATAAGGTTTTCACAATCACAGAGTCTCATTGTGAAAGCTATATCATTATTCAATCATCAACAAGAAACATGGCTACTGGAACACACCTCCTCATTTTCAGGCAGTTCCCTCCAGCGTCTCCACTACCTCTTGAACAACAAGGTAATATCTACTTAATGCGCAAGAATAACCCCCAGGATAACCTCTCAACTCTGTTTGGAATCTCTCAGCCATTGACACTTTGTCTCATTTCCCTCTTCCCCCTTTTGGTCGAGAAGGTTCTCTCAATCCCTTGATGTTAATTCTCAGCTCATTCTAGGGTTTTCTCAATCCCTTGGTGCTGAGTCTCAGCTCATTCCAGGATCTCTGTCCCACATTGCCAGGAAGGTTCACACCCCTGGGAGTCATGTCCCACACAGAGAGGGGGAGGGTGGTGAGACTGCTCGTCATGTTGGCTGGAGAGAGAGGCCACATCTGAGAAACAAAAGAGGCTCTCTTGGGGGTGATTCTTAGGCCTAAATTTTAAGTAGACTTAACCTATTCTTTGTGGGGTTAAGTTTCATATGAACAAACCCCAAGACTGGGGGCTCAGCCTATAGCTTTGGTTGTCCACACTGTTTGTGAGAATATCAAGAATTCAACTTGGGGAAGTTGAATTTCTCCCCATTCTCACCATTCCCCAAAGGGGGCTTTGCAAATACTTTTCCACTCACTGATTGAATCACTCTGGGATTCATCGGGGCATTACTCTGGACAAACCAACAAAATCTCATGTCCTACCTGAGATTCCAAGTACTTATGGCATTCAATCAAACTATCTACATAAGTTATATTAGGAAATGCACTAGTCAAAATATAAATTTTGTACCAAATAAACATTTTCTGGAAGCAACATACTTTTAATTAATAAGTGTGTCAAGAAAGAAATTGTTAGAGAAATTAATAAATATCTGGAGATGAATGATAATGATAATACATCTCAAAACTTATGGGATGTGACAAAGGCAGTGCTGAGAGGGAAATCTATTGCCCTAAATGCTTATATTAAAAAAGAGAAATGAGGACAGTGTGACAGTGGCTCAGTGGCAGAATTCTTGCCTGACATGCCAGAGACCCAGGTTTGATTATCGGTGCCTGCCAATTCAAAAAAAAAAATCCTAGAATGAGAAAAACTTGAGGATTTAGCAGCTGAACTGGAGAATTTAGAGAAAGAACAGCAGACTAACCCCAAAGCAAATAAAAGAGAAGAAATAATAAAGATTAGAGCAGAAATACACCAACTGGATATCAGTTAAACAATAGAAAGAATCAACAAAACTAAAAGTTGGTTTTTTGAGTAAATCAAAATCAATGGACCACTATTTAGACTAATGAAGAAAAAAGAGAAGGCACAAATAAACAAAATCAGAAATGAGAGGGGGATCATTACTGCAGATCATGAAGAAATTTAAAATATCATAAGAGAATATTATGAACAACTAGACACCAACAAAAGACGACTTAGATGAAATGGACAAATTCCTAGAAACACATGAATTATTTATACTGGCTCAAAAAGAAATAGAAACTCTCAACAAACCAATTGTAAGTGAAGAGATTCAATCAGTCATCGAAAATCTTTGTTTAAAGAAAAGCGCAGGACCAGATGACTTCACAGGGGAATTTTATCAAATTTTTCAAAAAGAACTGACACCAATTCTGCTTAAACCTTCCAAAAAAATTGAGAAAATGGAGCACTACCTAACTCATTTTATGAAGCTAACATCACTCTAATACCCTAATCAGATAAAGACAATATGAGAAAACTCCAGGCCAATCTCCCTAATGAACATAGATGTGAAAATTCTTAACAAAATACTAGCAAATTGAATTTGGTACCATATTAAAAGAATTATACATGATCACCAAGTCGGATTCTTTCCAGGGATGCAAGAGTGGTTTTACATAAGAAAATCAATCAATGTAACAAAATGAAAAGGAAAAATCACTTGGTTAGGAAGGTTGAATGCTGTTTAGATGTCAGTTCTACCCAAATGGATTTACAGATTCAATGCAAAACAAATCAAAATCCCAACAACCTACTTTGGAGACTTGGAAAAGCTAGTTAATCAAAATTATTTGGAGGGGAAAGGGACCACTAATAGCTAAAGATACCCTAAAAAAAAAAGAGCAAACTGGGAGGACTAACACTTCCTGACTTTAAAGCTTAATATAAAGTCACAGTAGTCAAAACAACATGGCACAAATATAGAAGGATTGGCCAATGGAATAGAATTGAGAATGCAGGGATTGGCCACCAAATTTATGGGCATTTGATCTTTGATAAGGCCCCCAAATCAATTGAACTGGTACAGAATAGTCTTTTCAATAAATGGGCCTGGGAGAACTGGATTTACATAAAGAAATCATACAACTCAACAATAAAAAAACAAACATCCCAGTTATGAAATGGTCAGAGGACATCAATAAGCACCTTTCTGAAGAGCAAATACAGATAGCTAAAAAGCACATAAAGCACTGCTCATCTTCACTGGCTATAATAGAAATGCATATCAAGACCATAATGAGGTATAACCTCATGTCTTAAAGAATGGCTGCTATTAACAAACAGGAAATTATGAATGTTGGAGAGAATGTGGAGAAATTGGAACCCTTATTCAGTGCTGGTAGGAATGTATAATGGTTCAGCTGCTGTGGAAGTCAGTTTGGTGATCCCTCAGAAAGCTAAATATTGAGTTGCCCTATGATCCGATGATACCAATACTGTTTATACCCAGGAGAGTTGAAGACAGTGACACAAACAGACGTTTGCACACTGATGTCATAGTGGCACTATTCACAATTGCCAAGAGATGGAAACAATCTAGGTGCCCATCAACAGATAAGTGGATAAACAAAATGTGGTATACATATGTATATATGATGGACATTTAGACAAAGCAGCATTTAGACAAAATGATATCCTGAAACATTATATGATAACATGGGAGAATCTTGAGGACATAATACTGAGTGAAATAAGTCAAACACAAAAGGAAAGATACTGTTGATTCTGATTTGTGGCTCTGATAAAGCTGCCAGTGTTTTGGAGCAGTAGAAGGAAGAATCTGAGATCAGGGCATTGTAGCCCAAGACAGTCTCTGGGAACTGTTCTGTGCTGCTTGTTGGGGTGTGCTTTGAAATTTATAGCTTTTTTCTTTCTTTGCTTTGTATATATACATGTTACATATTACAAAAAAAAGTAAAAAAAAATCTATTGGCAGCTATAGTAATATTAGGTAAAATAAGTTCCTAAAATAAAAAATTTGAAAATGTTTAGTAACATAGCTCATCACTATAGCTACATTCATATTTGTATTAGCTTTCTACTTGGTATTTTGAGAATGCACACAGTTTTGAAAATTAATCAATGTTATTTAAGATTGTGTTTAATATTTAGAATTTAAGAAACTCTGTTATTTGAATTGTAGATTTTTTCTTGTTGCCTTAATTTTAAATTGGTTTATGAAATTTACTATGCAAACACAGGTTTTACAAAGATTATCTGGATACTCTATTTAAATATGCCTATGGATAAGCTAAATAAGATATCCATTTTTGCTGGTTCTAAGTGTATTGTTTGTTTTCTTAACTAAAAATATTTTAAAAAACTTGTATGTGGGCAGGCCACAGTAGCTCAGCAGGCAGAGTTCTCAGCTGCCATGCCGGAGACCCAGGTTCAATTCCCGGTGCCTACCCATGTTAAAAAAAAAACTATATGTGAATGCTTGTAACAGCATTTTTCATAAGAGCCCAAAACTGGAGACAATCCATATATCTATCAACTGCTAAATGGATAAACAAACTGTGGTATTTAGAATTTTTCGGTAATTATAAGGAATGACATTTTGCTACATGCTACAACATGGATAAATCTCGAAAACGGGATGTTAAATGGAAGAAATCAGATTCTTATCATCTGATTTCTTATAAATGAAAATCAGATTATAAGATTTCCTATACAATATATAGTATACTATATACTATATATTGTATGACCCCATTTATAAGAAATGTCTGGAAAAGGTCAACACATAGACAGAAAGTAGACCAGTGGTTGCCTGGGAGCATTTCCCTGAGTTAGGTGACTGGAACTGAAGACTTAAAAGGGTCTTAGAGAAAGCCTCAGGAGTGAGAATGATGGGTACTTTCAGAGCCTGAGCTGGATATGCATGGGTGCACTGCAGGGGGTGGGGCCGGGGAAGGTGGGGACATGGCAGCACCAGACGCCGTTCTTCAAGCCACTATTGTCTACCTTCAAGAAGGGACCCCAGCTGCCCACTGGCCTCGCTGCTTTCTCCCCAGGAAGCAGCAGTGTGGCAGGGGACCTCAGTCTGGAAGGTGAGGGCTCTTGGGCTCATGGGACAAGCTGCATTTCACCCCCTTTCATTTTCCCTTCAATGCTGTCTTCAGGTTTAACCCACAGAAGGTTTCCTCTTTGAAATGTGCTCTGTGCAAAGAGCAGCTGAGGAGAATGGAGCCCACATGGAGCCACTCAGCAGGTCCCCTGGGCTCCTGGTGACTGGTCAGGCCAGGGCTGACTCTGGATGCTTTGAGTTTAAGCCCTATAGACAATACCTTTGAGATGTGATGCTTGTCTTCTCTTTGCAGTGCTCCTCTCCTCGTCCCTATCTAGGTTGCCATAATTAATCTCCACTTTTTAATCTAGACTCTCATTACCTGTGCCTGGATTTCTACCCTAGTCTTACCAGCAAATCTGCTTGACCTCTAAAAAGCTTTATGGGGCTTCCTAGTTCTTATTGCCTGCAGTGCACACATTCATGTCTAGCTGTAATGTCATTTCCCCTCTGACTCCTCGCTGCCCTTCCAAGCACATCCCTTGCCACACTCCTCATCTCAGACTCTCTGATCCCATTAGCCAGGACATGCACTGTCCCCAGTCTTTCCTCTGAAGCCTTACTTGATTTCTTTTTAAATGGAATGCCATCTTCCCTTCCTCCCACCTGCTGAAACCTGAGCCTTCAAAACCCATATTCTGAGAAGTTCTCATGCACATCCATGCCCTCACTCTCCCAAGACAGTGGTTATACCAGTAACTCAATGCAGCTCTCACTGACCACTAATAGGGTCCAAGCTTGTTCTTCCAGTTAAACAACTGATTTTTAATGACAATGGTTCTATTATATATTTCTTCACTGTATTTAATGTGGCCAAAACAGTCCTGGGCCCATGATAATTATTAGTAAATACTTGTTACGTGTTCAAAATTGAGGAAAACAGCAGTGAGTGCCATGGTGTATGAATCCCTTCCACATGGTGGTTCTGAGAGGGTTGAACTGCCCTTGAGGTACTCATGGATTCTCTGAAATACTTTCACCATCCTTGGTGCCTCCACAGTTACTCCAAGGTACTTTAACTGTCCTCAGGGGCCTTCACAGTCACTCTGAGGTCTTTTGATCACCTTCAGGGTCCTCCACAGATGTTCCAAGGTCATTTACACACACTTGGGGGCATCTACCCAGAGTTAAAGTAACTCTGAGGAACTTTAACCATCATCAGGGGCAACTAACCTAAGGTATGTGAACCATCCTCAGAACCTTCATGGTTCCTCCAAGATTCTTCAACCATCATCAGGGGCCTTCATGTTTACTTCATGGCCTTTAACCACCCTCAATGCCTTCATGGTTACTCAAGGTGTTTGACAATCCTCAGAGGCCTCCATGATTTTTTCAAAGAAATTAAACCATTATCGATGCATTCACAGTTACTTTAACCATCCTCAGGGGTTTCCATGTTTCCTCCAAATCACTTTAACCATCCTCGGGCCCTTCACAGTTGCTCCACCATCCTTTAACCACCCACAGGGACCTCTGCAGGTTCTCCAAGTTCCTTTAAACAGCCTCAGGGCTTCATGGGTACTCCAAGGTCCTATAACCATCCTTGGTGCCTCCACAGCTACTCCACGGTCCTTTAACCTTCTATTCCGAGGGGACTTCCCAGCTACAACGAATGTCCTTGGGGGACTGCTCAGTTGGCATTAAAGAAAGAGGATGGTGAAGCTAAAGCTATCCTGTGGGGATATTTTACTATTTTAGTCAGTTTTTTTCCATTCGAAATGCTCCTGAGGCCCCCTGTCCCCTCTACCGTGTAGGGTTGGTGAGAGACACCCTGGACCAGGATTCCCACTTGAGTGCTGGGTTGTTGCTGTTAGGGCCTGACTCCAGGAGGGTAGATATTAGCTAATGTTAATTTCTCAGAAGTGGGTGTTGCTTTTAAGCTATAAGGCATCATATCACTACTGAAGAAAACTGATTTGAAGAGGTTTATTTTGATGGAACATTCATAATGTAGAATGCGTGATGTGTTCAACACCCGCCACTTCACTTGGGAGTGTCTTTTCTGTTCCTTCCTTTGACAGGGAAGTCTCCCAGCCACCTTACTCTGTGTCTCCACTAAGACTAGATTCCCTCACACTCCTCCTCCTGCCCTGAGATTTGCACTGTGGAGCAATTGGAGACACTTGAACATGGACTAGATAATTAGAGGATATGAGAAAATTACTGATAATTTTCGTGAGAGTGATAATAATATCGTGGCTACATAGGCAGATGTCTTTGTAGGAGGCATATGATTACAGGAATAAAGTGCCATGATGTCTGTATTAATTTCAAAAAGTTCTGCAATATCAATTTATTATCTATTACCTAACTATTTACTCATCGATCTAGATTAAACAAACATGACAAAATTTTAAAACAATTTTGGATTCTAGATGGTGGTTTGATGTGTGATCATCATAAAATGCTGGGAGCATGAGTTGGCCCCTTTTTGTGACCGTAGGGACAAATGAGGCCCCAGAGGTCATCAGGTCAGGACCTGCCAGAACCATGAGTGTCAGGAACCAACTTCCCTCCCTTGGTCCTCTTTGGCACCCTCATCCATATTTTCACAATCTTTGCTTTCAAGAAGTTAATTCTTACTTTCATTTTAAATGTTGACCAAAATAATTGAGGCTCTTTGCAATTGGGGGTTTGGCTAAGGCACTAAGCCTTCAAATTGCTTCAGGATTCAGATTCCTGTGCATGCCCTGGAATGACCATTAAGGCAGGGTCCTCTTCAGGGTGGCCTGATATTTATCTGGACACTATAAAGGGAAATAGAATACATGCCCTTTTCTTTGCTTCAATCCAACTCTGTCCTGGGTCCCTTCTTCCTGGTTGCCTGACATCAGACAGTGTCTTCACCACTCTCTGTCCATTCCCTTCATTTGCTTTTGCAGATAGCCTTTCTTCTTGCATGGCATCCCATCACACATTTGCCATTTCTCTGTTGCCTGCCTAGAATGCAGCCTCTGTAAGGGGGCCGCTGTGTCAGCGGTTCTCCATCTTGAAAGAACATCAAAGTCTCTTGGAGGGCTTGTTAAAAATCAGACTTCTGGGGTTCCACCACCAGTAGTTCCGAGATGGAACACAGGATTTAAATTTTTAACACATTCTGCAGTGATGTGCCTGGGGACTGCCTTTGAGCACCATTGGTCTCTTATTCACCAGTGTTTCCCTAGCATATGGACTGGTGTCTAGACATAGCAACTGCTTCCTGGATACCTGTTGAGTGGGTGGATGAGTGAAAGCTGGTTTGCTGGTATTCTCACTGGGCTTAGGAAATGGGAGAACTCTGAAAACCAAACAACAAGCATCTGAGAAGACCAGTGAGTTTCCCAATGGGAGGCCTCTGACTTGGGCCTTTCCTGGATTGGACTTGCCAGGCAGTGCCTGAGCCTACAAGACCACTGCTGTAAGATGTTTTCACAGCCTTTGACAAGGAACTTGGGATGTTTGGATATTTTAAACTTGTGAGCACCAGAAGGCACATTCTAATCTCCTTATCAGGAGGAGAGAACAGGCAGTCAATATTTGTGGGGTATCCCTCTCTGTTGGATTTGCTCTTGCCTGGGTACCTGTCCTTTGTTAGGGATGTTTTCTTCCAGTCAGCTCCATTCTAAAGGGGTACAATGATTAGAGACTCTTCATTTGGGGTAACATGCTTTAGGTTACTTGGGTGACCCCCAAAAGCTATTCTCCAATCATATTTGATCCTTAGAATCCTACAGCAACAGCTAAAATACTTGTTCTAAAACTGTATTTCATTGTTTGCTTCCTCATAATATAAACTAAGTATGCTGCCAACATGCAGAGAGTTGGAGAATAAGAACAGAACATGCTTGGGTATTCTTAATAGCAACTTGTTACGTTTGTGTAAAACAATCATTTCCCGATGTCACAAATGATCTCCTCATTCTTAGAATTATTCCGTGGTGGACACCTTGGTCTTTAAGGAACTTTGGGTGAGTTGAGCAATCTGTTTCCAGATGCATGTTTGCTGGGCAATGCCATGCATACACACACTCTGAAGGTAAGTTCTACCTGAAAATGCAAGCACACACACATATACGAGACCAACTGAATTCACAAGTCGTCTTCCCCCTGGAATGCAGCCCAGATGTGCTCAGATGGGGGGAGAGTGGGGGTCTGGTATGTTTTCAAGGTTCTGTTTTGGTGTCAGATTGAGTGGAGCTAGAGAGTCCACTAATTGCAGAGCATCTGGGATCTGTAAAGCCAGAAAGGATCTTACAATTTATTAATCTTAATTTGCTCGCACTGCAGTTAGAGCAGATCCCAAGAGAACTGACAGAACACGGTGTTCTCCCAGACCCAAAAGGTTGCACAGTCGTTGCCCCAGCTGCCCCAGTTTTTCCCCAGGCAGTGCTGATGCCCAGGCAGCCTCACCCAGGCATCCTGGGGTAGTCATCCTGGCAGCAGGAAACTACCCTATTGCAAGCCAGTGGCACTGGGGGCCAGGACAAAACTTCTCATCTAAAAAGTATTTGTGTTCTTAACTGGAAGATGGAGGGACATCAGACTCAAAAGGGCCTTCCCAGGCCAGCCAAGGGTTAGCACTCCTGTCTCTGCCTGAAGGTAGGTGAGTCTCTTTTATCCCTACAGCTGCTCCTCTAATGCCTTCTAAGGAGTGCTCAATTCATGCGTATGGCTGAGCAGGAGTATTGGGCTCTCATGCACTTAGCCATTTCTATACATTCATCTTCTCCTATTAAGTACTTCTTGAAAATTGGGTCATCACCTGTGGTTAAAAGCAAACAAACATACAAATGGTGCATCTCTTTACCCTGGAGTGAGACTTGTTGCTCTGGTGCTGAACAACCCTACACACACCAAAGGCAGGCAGGAGGTTCAGGGAGTCCCCTCCAGGCACTGGTCCCTTGGCACCCCTTTTTCTGTTCATTAGGTTATGGATTTCCTACTGTGCACCTCACCTAGCTCAGCTCTGGGCAAACAGAAGTAGGCAGGAGTGGCAGCATTTGGGGCTCAGCAATTTTAAATCCTGGGATTGGGACAGAGCAGGAGTGGTGAGCTCTGTGGGGGCAGGAAGGGGGAAAAAGTGAAAAGACCAGCAGGCTCCTCATTTAGGAAAACCGTAAGTTCCTGGCTTCCTATTCAGCTCTGAAATAGTTAACAGACAACTGCAAAGTCCCTTGTTTCTTATCTAACTGCAAAGGAACTAATGAGAACTGCAAACTTCAGCTGTAAAAGTTCCTGGGACAAAAACTTCACTAAAGCCCCCAAATCTCCCCAAATCATCAAACCTCCTAAAACCAGAAAAGCTTGTAAAATTCTGGGCCCAAAACAAACTCTTAGTTAATAACAGGAAGCACAGGGCCATAAAGATTGCTAACTAGCTGCCCAAAGACAAATTTTAGTTATGTGACACAAACCATGAGTTCTGTTAGCTATCTCCTACTAGAACAAAGAAGACACTTAGCACTCAAAGGTTTCTATGGACACCTGCTACCTACAGACCTTTCCTGTGGAAGGAGCTGTCCCATGCCAGTCAGTGGTGTCCTTCTCTTATGCATCCTCCCTCTTTTTAATAAACTTTACGATTTGTTCCTTGTGGCCTCTCATCATAAAATTCTTTAGTGTCAAGAATAATGGATACAGAGAACCTTACGGGCTAGGTGGGAAGCTCACCAGCCAGGAAGAAGGAAGGTGGCAGTGTAGAAGTCAAAAAGGATCTTCCGGAGTGGTTTCTGAAAAATAAAGAGTGAATATATGAGTAAGCAAGCACAGTGATCTGGAAAACCACAGGTCAAGAGATAGACCATTTCCAGCACCTCAGAAGAATTTCTCTCTTCCTTTGCAGTCAGTATTCACTACCACCAACCACAAGGATCCAATCCAGGATTCTACAGTGCTTTTAGTCATCATGTCTCCTCAGTCTCTAATTCTGAGACAGTTCCTCAGTTCAAAGAATGTTTGTTAAAAATTCTTCTCTAGGAGGTTCCAAGATGGCAGCTTAGTAAGGTACGTGCGTCTTAGTTCCTCTGACTCCAAATCAACTAATAGGTGAACAGAAACAGTGCAGAACAGCTCCTGGGGCTACGGCAGGGAATGGACACACAGTGTAACCCAGTCTGGACTGGCTAGTATGACTGCAAGACTCAGCTGCGGTGAGATCCCCGAGTGACGCACGATTTCCTGAGCAGCGGCAGCTGCGGCGGTTGGAGCTACTCCCTCCCTCCTTCCCGGGCTGGCTGAGAGTTTCGGAGAGGCAAGTTTCCCAAGCCGAGGCAGCCGGCGCCCCTCTTTTGCGGGCGGCTTCGAGTCCGCGGCTACGAGTCTCAGATCAGAGGGCTATCCAAAGTCTGGACTGGTTAGTCTGACTGCGAGACTTGGCTGTGGTGAGACCCCCGAGCGGCGCGCGACTTCCCGAGCAACGGCAGCTGCGGCAGTTGGAGCTACTCCCTCCCTCCTTCCCGGGCCGGCTGAGAGTCTCAGAGAGGCAAGTTTCCCAAGCCGAGGCGGCCGGCGCCCCTCTTTTGTGGGTGGCTTCGAGTCTCGGCTTTGAGTCTGCGGCTACGAGTCCCAGATCAGAGGGGTATCCAAGCCGCGATGGCCCCGCCCCCTGCGGGAGTCTTCCTGGTCCAGTGGGGAATTCCCCAGGCCCGCTGCGGCTGGCGACCAGCCACAGGGTCCCCTCAAGCTGCGGCAGCTGACGCCCCCACCACGCGCGGTCCCTGAACCAACGGAGAGAATTGGATTAGAAATCCCCAAGCCGCGGAGATTGGTGACCGGGGGGGACCCATTCCAAACACTTGAGACAAACGTGTGCCACGTGCGCCACCTACTGGGCAAGATAAGAAAAACAGATCCCAGAGATTTCACAGAAAAATCTTACAACCTTGCTGGGTCCGACACCCGGAGAAATCTGAATAAATGCCCAGACGCCAGCAGCAGAAGATAACTGTCCACGGTCAAAAGATTGAGAATATGGCCCAGTCAAAGGAACAAACCAATAGCTCAAATGAGATACAAGAGCTGAGACAACTAATGCTGAATGTACGAACAGAAATGGAAAACCTCTTCAAAAATGAAATCGATAAATTGAGGGAGGACATGAAGAGGACATGGGCTGAACATAAAGAAGAAATAGAAAAACTGAAAAAACAAATCACAGAACTTATGGAAGTGAAGAATAAAGTAGAAAAGATGGAAAAAATAATGGATACCTACAATGATAGATTTAAAGAGACAGAAGATAGAATTAGTGATTTGGAGGATGGAACATCTGAATTCCAAAAAGAAACAGAAACTATCAGGAAAAGAATGGAAAAATTTGAACAGGGTATCAGGGAACTCAAGGACAATATGAAGCGCACAAATATATGTGTTCTGGGTGTCCCAGAAGGAGAAGAGAAGGGAAAAAGAGGAGAAAAACTAATGGAAGAAATTATCACCGAAAATTTCCCAACTCTTATGAAAGACCTAAAATTACAGATCCAAGAAGTGCAACACACCCCAAAGAGATTAGACCCAAATAGGCATTCTCCAAGACACTTACTAGTTAGAATGTCAGAGGTCAAAGAGAAAGAGAGGATCTTGAAAGCAGCAAGGGAAAACAATCCATCACATACAAGGGAAACCCAATAAGACTATGTGTAGATTTCTCAGCAGAAACCATGAAAGCTAGAAGACAGTGGGATAATATATTTAAATTACTAAAAGAGAAAAACTGCCAACCAAGACTCCTATATCCAGCAAAATTATCCTTCAAAAATGAGGGAGAAATTAAAACATTCTCAGACAAAAAGTCACTGAGAGAATTTGTGACCAAGAGACCAGCTCTGCAAGAAATACTAAAGGGAGCACTAGAGTCAGATACAAAAAGACAGAAGAGAGAGGTATGGAGAAGAGTGTAGAAAGAAGGAAAATCAGATATGATATATATAATACAAAAGGCAAAATGTTAGAGGAAAATATTATCCAAACAGTAATAACACTAAATGTCAATGGACTGAATTCCCCAATCAAAAGACATAGATTGGCAGAATGGATTAAAAAACAGGATCCTTCTATATGCTGTCTACAGGAAACACATCTTAGACCCAAAGATAAACAGGTTGAAAGTGAAAGGTTGGGAAAAGATATTTCATGCAAATAACAACCAGAAAATAGCAGGAGTGGCTATACTAATATCCAACAAATTAGACGTCAAATGTAGAACAGTTAAAAGAGACAAAGAAGGACACTATATATTAATAAAAGGAACAATTAAACAAGAAGACATAACAATCATAAATATTTACGCACCGAACCAGAATGCCCCAAAATACGTGAGGAATACACTGCAAACACTGAAAAGGGAAATAGACTCATATACCATAATAGTTGGAGACTTCAATTCACCACTCTCATCAATGGACAGAACATCTAGACAGAGGATCAATAAAGAAATAGAGAATCTGAATATTACTATAAATGAGCTAGACTTAACAGACATTTATAGGACATTACATCCCACAACAGCAGGATACACATTTTTCTCAAGTGCTCATGGATCATTCTCAAAGATAGACCATATGCTGGGTCACAAAGCAAGTCTTAACAAATTTGAAAAGATTGAAATCATACACAACACTTTCTCGGATCATAAAGGAATGAAGTTGGAAATCAAAACAGGCGGAGTGCCAGAAAATTCACAAATACGTGGAGGCTCAACAAAACACTCCTAAACAACGAGTGGGACAAAGGAGAAATTGCTAGAGAAATTAGCAAATATCTCGAGGCGAATGAAAATGAAAACACAACATATCAAAACTTATGGGACGCAGCAAAGGCAGTGCTAAGAGGGAAATTTATTGCTCTAAATGCCTATATCAGAAAAGAAGAAAAGGCAAAAATTCAGGAATTAACTATCCATTTGGAAGAACTGGAGAAAGAACGGCAAGCTAATCCCAAAGCAAGCAAAAGGAAAGAAATAACAAAGATTAGAGCAGAAATAAATGAAATTGAAAACATGAAAACAATAGAGAAAATCAATAAGGCCAGAAGTTGGTTCTATGAGAAAATCAATAAGATCGATGGGCCCTTAGCAAGATTGACAAAAAGAAGAAGAGAGAGGATGCAAATAAATAAGATCAGAAATGGAAGAGGAGACATAACTACTGACCTCACAGAAATAAAGGAGGTAATAACAGGATACTATGAACAACTTTACGCTAATAAATACAACAATTTAGAGGAAATGGACGGGTTCCTGGAAAGACATGAACAACCAACTTTGACTCAAGAAGACATAGATGACCTCAACAAACCAATCACAAGTAAAGAAATTGAATCAGTCATTCAAAAGCTTCCTAAAAAGAAAAATCCAGGGCCAGACGGCTTAACATGTGACTTCTATCAAACATTCCAGAAAGAATTAGTACCAACTCTCCTCAAACTCTTCAAAAAAATCAAAGCGGTGGGAAAACTACTTAATTCATTCTATGAAGCCAACATTACCCTCATACCAAAACCAGGCAAAGGTATTACAAGAAAAGAAAACTACAGGCCAATCTCTCTAATGAATATAGATGCAAAAATCCTCAATAAAATTCTAGCAAATCATATCCAACAACACATTAAAAGAATTATTCATCATGACCAAGTAGGATTCATCCCAGGTATGCAAGGATGGTTCCACATAAGAAAATCAATTAATGTAATACACCATATCAATAAATCAAAGCAGAAAAATCACACGATCATCTCAATTGATGCAGAGAAGGCATTTGACAAGATTCAACATCCTTTCCTGTTGAAAACACTTCAAAGGATAGGAATACAAGGGAACTTCCTTAAAATGATAGAGGGAATATATGAAAAACCCACAGCTAATATCATCCTCAATGGGGAAAAATTGAAAACTTTCCCCCTAAGATCAGGAACAAGACAAGGATGTCCACTATCACCACTATTATTCAACATTGTGTTAGAGGTTCTAGCCAGATCAATTAGACAAGAAAAAGAAATACAAGGCATCAAAATTGGAAAGGAAGAAGTAGAACTATCACTGTTTGCAGACGATATGATACTATACATCGAAAACCCAGAAAAATCCACAACAAAACTACTAGAGCTAATAAATGAGTACAGCAAAGTAGCAGGTTACAAGATCAACATTCAAACATCTGTAGCATTTCTATACACTAGCAATGAACAAACGGAGGGGGAAATCAAGAAACGAATCCCATTTACAATTGCAACTAAAAGAATAAAATACCTAGGAATAAATTTAACTAAAGAGACAAAAAGCCTATATAAAGAAAACTACAAAAAACTGCTAAAAGAAATCACAGAAGACCTAAATAGATGGAAGGGCATACCGTGTTCATGGATTGGAAGACTAAATATAGTTAAGATGTCAATCCTACCTAAATTGATTTACAGATTCAATGCAATACCAATCAAAATCCCAACTTATTTTTCAGAAATAGAAAAACCAATAAGCAAATTTATCTGGAAGGGCAGGGTGCCCCGAATTGCTAAAAACATCTTGAGGAAAAAAAACGAAGCTGGAGGTCTTGCACCGCCTGACTTTAAGGCATATTATGAAGCCACAGTGGTCAAAACAGCATGGTATTGGCATAAAGATAGATATATCGACCAATGGAATCGAATAGAGTGCTCAGATATAGACCCTCTCATCTATGGACATTTGGTCTTTGATAAGGCAGTCAAGCCAACTCACCTGGAACAGAACAGTCTCTTCAATAAATGGTGCCTAGAGAACTGGATATCCATATGCAAAAGAATGAAAGAAGACCCATATCTCACACCCTACACAAAAGTTAACTCAAAATGGATCAAAGATCTAAACATTAGGTCTAAGACCATAAAGCAGTTAGAGGAAATTGTAGGGAGATATCTTATGAATCTTACAACTGGAGGCAGTTTTATGGACCTTACATCTAAACCAAGAGCACTGAAGAAGGAAATAAATAAATGGGAACTCCTCAAAATTAAACGCTTTTGTGCATCAAAGAACTTCATCAAGAAAGTAGAAAGAGAGCCTACACAATGGGAATCAATATTTGGAAACGACATATCAGATAAAGGTCTAGTATCCAGAATTTATAATGAGATTGTTCAACTCAACAACAAAAAGACAGCCAACCCAATTACAAAATGGGAAAAAGACTTGAATAGACACCTCTCAGAGGAAGAAATACAAATGGCCAAAAGACACATGAAGAGATGCTCAATGTTCCTGGCCATTAGAGAAATGCAAATCAAAACCACAATGAGATATCATCTCACACCCACCAGAATGGTCATTATCAACAAAACAGAAAATGACAAGTGCTGGAGAGGATGCGGTGAAAGAGGCACACTTATCCACTGTTGGTGGGAGTGTCAAATGGTGCAACCACTGTGGAAGGCAGTTTGGCGGTTCCTCAAAAAGCTGAATATAGAATTGCCATACGACCCAGCAATACCATTGCTGGGAATCTACTCAAAGGAATTAAGGGCAAAAACTCAAACGGACATTTGCACACCAATGTTTATAGCAGTGTTATTTACAATTGCAAAGAGATGGAAACAGCCAAAATGTCCATCAACAGACGAGTGGCTAAACAAACTGTGGTATATACATACGATGGAATATTATGCAGCTTTAAGGCAGGATAAACTTATGAAGCATGTAATAACATGGATGGACCTAGAGAACATTATGCTGAGTGAGTCTAGCCAAAAACTAAAAGACAAATACTGTATGGTCCCAAAGATGTGAATCGACACTCGAGAATAAACTTGGAATATGTCATTGGTAACAGAGTTCAGCAGGAGTTAGAAACAGGGTAAGATAATGGGTAATTGGAGCTGATGGGATACAGACTGTGCAATAGGACTAGATACAAAAACTCAAAAATGGACAGCACAATAATACCTAATTTTAAAGTAATCATGTTAAAACACTGAATGAAGCTGCATCCGAGCTATAGGTTTTTGTTTGTTTTGTTTTGTTTTGTTTTGTTCTTACTATTATTACTTTTATTTTTTTTCTCTATATTAACATTCTATATCTTTTTCGGTTATATTGCTAGTTCTTCTAAACCGATGCAAATGTACTAAGAAACGATGATCATGCATCTATGTGATGATGTCAAGAATTACTGATTGCATATGTAGAATGGTATGATTTCTAAAAAGAAAAAAAATGGTCAGCACAATACTACCTAATTGTAATGTAATTATGTTAAAACACTGAATGAAGCTGCATCTGAGCTATAGTTTTTTTCTTATATATTTTTGTACTTTTTATTTTTATTTTTATTTTCTCTCTATATTATCATTTTATTTCTTTTTCTGTTGTCTTGCTATTTCTTTCTCTAAATCGATGCATATGTACTAAGAAATGATGACCATACACCTATGTGATGATATTAAGAATTACTGATTGCATATGTAGAATGGAATGATTTCTAAATGTTGTGTTAGTTAATTTTTTTTAATTAATAAAAAAAATTCTTCTCTAGGGATTATGGCTGTAGTGAAATACGTTTGAAAATATAGGAGACTAAGAAAATATAAGAGCATTTATTATGAAAGTAAAAATTGTAATTTAGAAAAAAAAAAAAGAACAATGGATGCAGATGATCTCAACTGGCCCCTCGCCAGCTGGCCAGGCTTGCAGCGAAGGAGGTGTGATCTCTGGGACTGGGGGGTGGGGCGCTGCTTGCTAGAGTTGAAGCCGACAGGGAAGCATCAAAATGTGTACTGTCTGTAGATGAGAAAGGCTCACAACGCCTGGTTTTACAAAAAGGGAAGTTCAATACAAAAGCAATGCAATTGAGAAGGAAATCCGGATGTTTCTGTGACTGGTAACATTTTTAAAGAATAACTGAAATTATGAACCACTAATATTGTTGTCTAATATTAAGCATATCAGTACTAGGATATTCATGGACAGTGAGGATATTGACAAATCTCTAGGAACGTTATATAATTTCTGAAATGTTTGTATTAATAGCATTTTCCCAAACAAATTTAACGAATTGACGGTTAGAAAATCTTGCTTATTTTGACAATACTTCATATGGAACTTGTATTAAATAAGCCTAATTATTTCTAGCACCTCTCTTTTTATAAGGTGAAAGAACAAATCCTCTGAAAAATCCCGAACACGGTTTGGGTGTCATTTAGGCTTCTATTTTGGGAAGGCAAACTGTCAAAATTTGTCAGGTTTGCAATTTGTTTAATTGGAAATGGGTCACTGTGAAATAATATTTCTTTCCTTATTTAACCAAAGTGACCAAAAAAAGATTTTAAAAGTAAATAGAAGACACAAAGGAAAAAGTAAACAGAAGTTCACATGATTGTAAAAAACAATGTTCTTTTATAAGTGTGAAGACTTGTTCTATAAAACAATAAAGGGTGATAAGGTCAGTATTAATGTCAATAAGGATATTATTCTGATAAGACGTAGAACCTTTGCTTCCTAAACAGGTTACTCAGATGGTTAAGAATAACCTTTTATGGTCTCTCAGCTAGAGCAGACCAATAATCCAAGAAAACTTAGTCATTTTTAACAAAGAAAACACCAAATTCTGAAGATAATGTCTGATAAGAAAACTCTTCTAAAACTCATAATCCTATCAAATCTTAGCCAATCTTAACCACCAAAAATAAAATTCCTTTCCTGCAAACCTTTACAACTTCCTATATCCCTCAGGCTTTGACCCACACTTTCATTCTGCAGCAAACAGTTATCTTACTTTAAGATAAAACTACTCTTTTATCTTAATAAAATCACGTCCTGCATATCTTACATGATTAAGTGGCCAAAAAGATCTTGGAAACTCTTCAAATGGACATCTCACAAAAATGCAATTATTATTAAAATAAGGTTTGTTATAATAATAACTCAAATTAATTAGACACAATTTTACCTTTTTTATCATCTTAAAGATCTAGTAGATATAACGGCAGCTTATTTATGATGTGCTTGTGCTGTTCTCAAAATTGATAACTCAGAAGACATAGCTGTTTTTACTTAACTTACAATATTAAACTAGTCCAGTTTATCAAAACTACTCTGAATCATGTGAACTTGAATAAAAAAACATTTGGCTTTAGGGTTATGAATACTCCTTTTTCACAAGAAATATTAAAAGTTTAGTTTTCTTAATTTCTAGGACTTTAGGAGTATTAACTTTTATATAAGCACTTATTTATCTTTAAGCTGATTTGAGTAGAGCTCTTGTAAGAAGTTTTATAAGTTAATATGGTAATATATACAGTGGTAGGAAAATGTTATACATCAAGCATACAGCACAGAGGGTTTATAGATTCAATTAAAAATTTTTCAGCAATGAGTCAGACATAAAAAACAGAAACACAGAGGATATAGAAATACAACCTTCATGAATTTATAGGCTATATCAGAGGCTTGCAGATTCAGAGTCAAATTGAAATAAGCATTCCATTCAGCCTAATTCAGGAGCCCTTTTCTCAGTTGCACTTCTGAGATAAGTAAAAGTGACTACTGGCAAAGTGCAACTGTAGGTTGTCTTTGATGAGATTTTGTTCTTTGGTTAGAAAAGCACAGCTTCTAGCCTTGTAAGTTTTGAACATGAAATATGCTGAGGTGTCAGAGGGCAGAGAACCCATTTTTGCAGTTTGAGGATCTAATCTTTATTCTTTCATTTCTTACCTTGTGTGGGGATCCAGGGCCTGGGATTCCTCTCCATGAGAGGGTGAGTGTGGTCACTGCATGTAGCCACCTGCAGGACCAGTACTAAAGGCCATCACAACTCCTCAGGGGAAAGAATGTACAGATGGTATCACAAACAAGGCACTGACACTCCCCTCTGCTGACCACACCTCCAACCCCCTGCATCACGGACCCTCCTGGAATGCTGCTGTCATGCCCTATGGAAATGCTTTGTCCTGAACTTTTATAAGCTGCCCTCTGGTACTGCCCACATTTGTAGGTTGCTAACTTTCATTTTTCATGGCCGACCACCACCGTGGAAAGTCTCCTGTACAGATGTCTTAACAACATTAATGTCTAACTCTTTGCCTGATGTGACCTTTGGTTCTCAGGCTTCCCTGACAGAAGGTCTCCAAGAACTGGGCTGGAACACCTTGTACACAAGGCAAAGAAACCAGAGATAGCAGTGATGAAACTGTGGACTGAACCAAAGGCTTGGGCCCAAACACAGAATTTGAGCCCAAATCACTGGTAGTAGCCAAATCTCATGAGAGTATGCTGAAACCCATTGTAACCAATCTCATGAAACTGTTAAACTTCATAAGCTGCCCTCTTGACACGTCCCTGCCCTTTTGGTTTCTGGCATGGAGGGCTGACCTTCCTGGCCCCACTGCCACTTGGAAAGATCCTCCTCCTGTCTATAAGACCCTAATTAAACTCACGGGTAATTGTCTAACATGTTCTTTGGTCTCAGGGTTGTGCTTGGCTGGAACATTGGGTGAGCCTGCCAGGAGAGCAAACAGCCACTGGTGGTAAGGAGTATGAGCCTGGGGAAGGGGATCTCTGCGAGGATAAGTCCAGGGTATCCTGCTTCCCTGATAGGGAGGGGGTCACCTCCTTGTGTGACTGTGCGGCAGTGGGGTGGCCTTTGTGTATGGTGTGGCTAGCTATGGCAGGTTGTCTTGAGGAGGACAGATCTGCAAGTCCATGAAAGGGTATACTTTCCCTGATTGGGACCCAGAGGCTTAGAATCCTATAGATTCTTTATCTTATACTGAAAAGGAGGAAAAAGAAGAAATTTGGAAGACAAAGGGTGGACTGATGCACCTTGGTATGCAGTGTTTCCAAAGGTTGCCTCTTTACTTCAAGGGATTAACACTCAATTTTTAAGTATTCCCTTAAATAGGGCCAGTCAACCCATTTAAACCCTCCCCTGGGAAGAGCAAAGAATTTTCACTGTGGTCCCATGAGGCTATTCACATAGCCTGACCATCTGCTTGAGCTTGTAGCAGAGGATTTAGCTAAATGGAAAAATGTGACTTTATTTCATTATACTGATGATATCATGTTAACCAGTAACTCTTTTCCAGAACTAAAAACACCTCAATATTATTGCTATTTCATCTTAACAGCTGGGGATGGAAAATTGATCATGGTGGACTTCAATGCCTTGGCTGCCCAGTCAAACCCTTGGTAATTGTGTGGTTGGGAAAGGCAAATTTTATTCCTTTTGTAGTAATTGATAAGGTACAATTTTTCTTATGCTGCTGTTGCTAGTTGCTAGTTGCTGGGATGTGATATACCAGAAATGGAACAACTTTTAAAAGGGGGAGTTTATTAAGTTGTAGTTCTAAGGCTGTAAAGATGTCACAATTAAAGCAAATCTATAAAAATGTCCAAATTAAGGCACCAACAAGAGGTTACCTTCACTCAAGAAGGGCTGATGAAGATCAGGGTTTCTCTCTCAATTGGAAAGGCACATGGTGAACATGGTGACATCTGTTAGCTTCCTCTCCAGGCTTCTTGTTTCATGAAGGTCCCCCACACTGTGTGGGCTCTCATGGTTCTCATGGCTCTCTGGTTGTCTTCAAGCCTTTTTTCCCAAAAATGTTTCCTCTTTGAAAGGATTCCCGTTAAGTAATCAAGACCCATCTGGAATGGGTGGAGTCATATCTCCATTTAATCAAGGTTAATACCCACAACTGGTGAGTCACATGTCTGTGGAGATAATCTAATCAAGCTTCCCACCTATAATACTGAATAGCGAATAAACAAAAACAGTTGCTCCAGCAAGATTGGATCAGAATTAAAACATGACTTTTCTAGGGTACATAATACTTTCAAACTGGTATGGCAGCATATGTAATAGCTTTCTTGGGATTGCTGGCATATTGGAAACCTTTCCTTCCTCTCTCAGCTCAAATGTTAAAACCTGTGCATGCCTTTATTAGGAAAGTCTATTCTTAATAATGAGATAACTCCTAACAGGTTACTTTTGAGAAAGCCAGATGAACTATCCTACTGTCTCAGGCTTTATGAGGGGTGGGCACAGATGTGCTTTGTGAATTGGATGTGGCCAGTACAGATACTGGCTTTGGGTGGGGCTTGTGGCAAAGGCAACAGGCAAAGCAAGTTGAAAGATACAGTCCCTTAGGAAAACAACTATGTGTTGCCTATAATTACTTACTGCAAGTTGAAGGACTAACTCAGAAATGCCCTGTATCTCTGAAGAACCATCTCCATACAGGGGTGGTACATATTTATCTGCTACAGTGTAGCATTTTCAACAACAGCCCTTTTAGTGTTGAAATACATGCACCGAGACCAGTTTTCCATGTGGAAGAATAATGCTTGCCCTTCTCTGCTAATCCTCCCAAGGTGGCTTTCTCTATGCCCACCACTGAAAGATGTAGCAATGTACCTATGCCTTCCTGGTTTACTGATGAATCAGCACATGGGCAGCCTGCTACCTGACAGCAATAGCCATAAACCTAGCTCAGACACTATATGGTGGCAAAGTGAGACTATGCCAAGCAGCCAATGGGCTGAATTAAGGGTTGTATGGATTTTCATTTTTCATGAACCAGGAGATGCATTAACTACTTATTATGACAATTGGGCAAGGTAGTTTGTAAGCTGCCAGAAAGTGATATACCAGAACTTGAATTGCTTTTTAAAAGGGGAATTTAATGGTACAAGTTTACAGTTCTAAAGAAGTGAAAATGTCCAAACTAAGGCACCTGGGGAAAGATACTTTAATTCAAGGAAGGTCATTGCATCTGCAACACCTGTATCAGCTGGGAAGGTACACTGGTCCATTGCTCCTGAGCTCTGTTGCTTTCAGCCTCTGTTCCTGTGGGGTTCCTTATTTTACTTCTCCAGGACTGGTTTTCATCTCTTGGCTCTCTCCAGGTTCTGGCTTGCTTAACATCTCATGGTGACATCTGCTGGACTCCAAGCATCTCCAAACATCTGTGTCTCTGTTTTCCACATGTCTGCATCTGTGTTAGCCATACTCTGAAATTTCTGTTGGCTCTGAGACTTCTGTCATTTCTCTAGGTTCTGTCTTTTCTGTCATTTCTCCAGGCTCCCTCTCAAAAATGTTTCATCTTTTAAAGGATTCCAGTAATCTAATCAAGACCCACCTGTAATGAGAGGAGTCACATCTAATTAAAGTTAATACCCAGAATTGGACCTGTCACATCTCCCTGGAGAAAATCTAATCAGAAGATTCCAAGCTACAGTATTGAATCAGGATTGAAAGAAACAGCTCTTCCACAAGATTGGATCAGGATTAAAACATTGCTTTTCATGGGTACATGATACTTTCAAACTGGCAAGGACAATGGACAATTGTTTGCTGCCCCTTATGGGGAAAAGATATGTGGGAAAACATCTGGGCTACCACTACAAGTGAAAGGTGTTTTATGTCTTTGCCCATAACACTGTCTCTTTATCTGACAATATTGAAGCAGATATTTTAACAAAAATTCACAGCCTAAAGGCAACATCACATGAGGCTGTTGAATGGTTGCACAGAAAGACAGGACTCTGCAGGTTACCAGACTGTGGAGACTGGCACAGCAATCCCTGCTGCCCATCAGCAGACAATCGAAGGAAGTCGTGGATACCTGCCCCTCTTGTTCGCTCTGACACCTAAGGATGTTCCTCATCAACTTGGTCATATTGGTCATGAGAGGTTCCTATCACCAGGTGGCAGATAAGTTACACCAGGTCCTTTCTTTTATCTGGAGGTGTAGAGCATGCCTCCACAGCCACAGATACAATCAAGGACTGTTGCTGGCCTTCCCAGTAGGAAAAGCTAACCAAAGAGTTATAGTATGCAGTTAGAAAAGGTAGCACATGTGGACAGTGATGGGAGACCCCTCTTCTGGACAATTACCCTAAGCCTGTGCTACTGAGCAAAATGTGTTATGGAAATTTCATTTGCCTTATAAACGCACAGTAGAGCGGTTGCCTGAAAAGATGAATCAGCTCTTAAAAGAACAATTAAAAGGTGATAAGCAATCTCTGCAGCAGTGGACAGGCTGGTTGCATCTGGCCTTCACCAGCTTCAATTCACACCCTCCAAGCAGGGATTTTCACCTGTTAAACTGGCCTGTGAGTTCATGTGGAAGGACCAGCAACACTACATCCACAAAGAGGTAATTAACATACCTTGCTCTTGCCTGCGCCACAAGCATTAGAAATTGGGGAAAATAAGGTCAACTGGCTGTGGTCCTAGCCAATGAAGCTGTGCTGGTTGGGAATCCTATATCTCTGAGTGTGCTGGTTTGAATCTGTGGTGGACCCCAGAAAAGCTGTGTCCTTAAATCCTCATTCAATATTGCAGGGTGGGAGCTTTTTGATTATCCGTGGAGATGTGACCCACTCACATTCTTTTTGCCCTTAGCATCATAGCAAATGCCTTCCTGAAATAGGCTTCTGCAGTAACCTATAAGCACAATAGGTCTCAGTGCTGTGTGTGCACTGAACTGCTACCATCGGGTGCCACTGGTCTGTTGTGGACTATGTCCCTGATGAATTGGACTGCGTAGAGCTGGCTGGCCTGGTCAGCACATCGGAAAAACCTGGATGAGAATCTTCTGATGTAGGACAGAAATCCTACAGGTTTCTACAGTTATCAGTAGAATTATTTAATTCTTTCTTGGCTGTGGCAGCCTCAGTCTGTGGAGTTGTCACCTCTGTGTAGGGGACCCTTTGTGTTCTGTTGTCTCTTGCACTGTGAATGCGGTGCAGTGTCTATAGTCAATGTTGTTTGCTGTGAGGGGTAGACAGTAAGGATCCTGGGCCCTGCTCCCTCCTCCATTTTGAGAGCAGGTCACACAGCCACCCATATGACAGGAAGGACATTAAAGGTCAAAGAATGAAAACCCATTCCCCTAGTAACCAACTCTCACAACAGTCTGCTAAAACTCCATTGTAACCAGATTTCACAAGACTGTTAACCTTCATAAGCTGCCCTCTCAACATGCCCGTGCCCTCTTGGTTCCTGGAGTGGAGGGCTGACCTTCCTGTCCCCACAGGTGGCCGTGGGGAAGATCCTCCTCTGTCTGTGAACCCCTCATTAAACTCTGGAGTAAGTGTCTGTCCAGTGTGTGCTTTGGTCTCCAGTTTGTGCTGCACTAGAGCATGCTGGGACTGTTGGGTGCTGGGGTGCTGGGTGCTGGGATGCTGGGTGTCCTGGGAGTCCAAGTAGTCCTGGGGTTCTGGGCTCTTGGAGATTCTGGGGGTGCTGGGGTTCAGCAAATGTTCACCCTGGTTTGTCACATGCCTTTAGAAATCCTGCAGCTCCAGGATGGCCTCAAAGCTCAGGCCTCAGGTCTGGGTACTGACCTTGCTCTCTGGGGGGATCTAGATGGGGGTCATCAGCCTGCTGTGGCACAGGACAGCTGTGGGCCAGGATGGCAGTGAAGTTGGGCAGAAAAAGGCTTCTGTTTGGCCCCTGTTGCTATTCTAACTTACACTTGGTGCAAACGTAAGTCCTGCAAAAGAGAACTTTCCACGTTCATAAAACAGGGATCCTAAGTTGTTCGTTATTCTTAGAACAAGAGTGGATGTGACAGGCTGCAGACAGGAGACCTGATGCCCCATGGGGTGTGTGCTGTCCACAGAAGGGGTGAGGAACTGCTTATTCATACCACGATGCCCTTTCCAATGTTTAAGGGCCAGGGAAGGGGTTTTCCCGACCAGCTCCAAAAGCAAGAGTGCCCGAACTCCCAGGTCCTTGTTGAGGCTTTTCCACTTTAACTCAATCCAGTCCCACAAAACACCATCGCCTGAAGCCAGCAGGGAAAGTGGCACAGTTAGGGTTAAGCCCTGCTGTCCAGGAAAAGGGAAGAGGTTAGCAGTTCAAATTCCACCGAGGATGGCTGGAGCTAAGCCTCCCAAAGGGTACTTCTCTAGGTGGGTTATCTCCTGGGGTGGGCATCTTTTTTCATGTGGTGACCACTTTTAACCTCTCAGTAGAAATGGCAGGAAAATGTTCTGGGCATTGGGAGCAAATCAACCATAAATTCAGCTTTCATGGGTGACTTGTCAGATAGGGAGAAAGTTTCTCCTTTGTTTGAGGGACAATTTCTGAGTATCTGTGGCCTCAGGAAGCATGCAGGAAATGGAATTTCTCTAAGATGCCACTACAGTGTCAGGATGTCTTTGGGCAGCCACTTCTGCTCTGAGTTTACAAAATGAAACCCAGATTTTCCTTGTAGAGATGTAAATGGAATTACCACCCTATAGAAGCATGGCTAGGGGAGTAAAAATGAGTGTTTCATTAGCTTCCAATTGTGTTTTATTATTTAATGTGTCTGCATTCTAGAATACAGTCAGTTCTCTGGGAAGGGAAAAAATGAGACATGCTACTTAAATCTCTTAGCATGGGAAAATACCTTACTAAACAACCCACAGCCAAAAGCCCAAACTTCCAAATCAGAGTGAAATTGTCTGATGGTTTGAAGCTGTATCTGTCCCAGAAAAACTCCTGTTCTTTCAGTCCATTCCTGTGGGTGTGTACCTTTGTAGTGGGGCTTTGTTCGGATGTTTCCCTGTTGTGTGTCCCAGGTGGGAATTATGGGGTCCTTTCTGAGTGCACAAAGATGCTCTGGGAAAAACCAAGAGAAGCTGTGAGAGAAAAGGACACAAACGTTCAGTGAGAAAGACATGCCAATGGGACACTGGGAGTGGAGGAACCAGGGAGAAGGTGCAGCACGTGTTACTACCCATAATTGGGTGGGTCACACGTGTGCCCCCATGTGACAGAGGCACTGAGCATGCAGCAGCCATCTTCAGAGACCAGGTATCATCTTGATGATGCCCTAATTGGGACATTTTCCTGACCTTATACTGCAAATCGTAGGCTGATAACCCTGTGGTAGAAGCTGCCTATATCTGGTACCTTGCATTCTGGCAGCTTCAGCAAACTGAGCCAAGCTCTGTGCTCAGCCCCCACATCCATGGGCAGCCTGGACCTGCCCAGCCCCGAGGGAGGCACAAGCCCCAGGCAGCACCTGTGGGGCCTTATGCAGAGCAGAAGGAGCCCCCAGTCAGATCAGGGATGTGGGCCCTGAGGGTCAGGCGCAGGGCACAGGAATGACACGATTGCCAAAGGGCAGTAAAGGATGAGAGACATTGAAGGGAGCTGTTCTAGTTTGCTGGCTGCCAGAATGCAATAAACCAGAAACAAAATGGCTTTTGAAAAGGGGAATTTAGTAAGTTGCTAGTTTACAGTTCTAAGGCTGAGAAAATGTCCCAATTAAAGCAAGTCTATAGAAATTTCCAATCTAAGGCATCCAGGGAAAGATGCCTTGGTTCAAGAAAGCTGATGAAGTTCACGGTTTCTCTCTCAAGTGAGAAGGCACATGGTGAACACAGTCAGGGTTCCTTTTTCATCTGGAAGGGCATATGGTGAACATGGTGTCACTGCTAGCTTTCTCTACTTCCTCTTTCATGACACTCCCTGGAAGGCATTTTCCTTCTTCATCTCCGAAGTTCACTGACTGGTGGGCTCTCTGCTTCTTGTGGCTATGTCATTCTGCTCTCTCAGAATCTCTGGCTTTCTCCAAAATGTTTCGTGTTTTAAAGGATTCCAGTAAACAACTTTACCTCCAATGGGTGGAGACACACCTCCATGGAAATCATCTAATCAAAAGTTACCACTCACAATTGGGTGGGTCACATATCCATGGGAACAATCAAACTGTTCCCACCCAGCAATATTGAATGAAGATTAAAGGACTTGGCTTTTCTGGGGTCCACCACAGATTCAAACCAGCACAGAAGCCAAAGCAGTAAGCAAGTCATGGCAACAACAGTCAAAAATGAAAGCAGACCTGGACAGGGCAGCATGGGGTGGGACAGCTGCTGCTGATTTGATGGGTCTTTCCAAGACGCTGGGGTGGAGAGAAGATTCAGAGTCACTCCTGGCATGTCTGAGCAATGGCAGGGGGGATTGACATTGCAGTGGGGGGGATACTCAGGATGGCTGTGGGGGTCCAAGACAGACTCGGCCTTGACTCAGATAAGCACTGTCAGAAGCAGTAATTTGGGGACTGCAGCTGGAAGTAGAACCAGAGGCTGGAGGAGGATGAGGGTGCCCCAGGGCCCTAGTGCTGATGAGCAGAGAGAAGAAAACTCCTTGTCAGGCACTAAAAGACTGTCACAGAGCGGCAGAGAGGCCACAAAAAGGCTCAACCATGTGGGCAGCAGGGGACATGCTGGGAGGGTTTGCCAAAGCCAAGGCTCTGCTGTTTGCAAGGAAGAGAAACCCACTACCCCATAGGGGAAAAAGACAAAGAGGGAACTGACTACCAGAATTCAAGGACACATAGAGGTCAGAACCCCAGGGGCCTGGGGTCAGGACTGAGGCATTTACTGGCCCTGGAACTGTTCTCTGCGGGCTGTTGGGAACACACCATGTGCTTACTTGAGCCTGTTTTCCTCTGAGGCCCATAAATAAGCAAGGCAGGGCTCTGGGCTTCCCAAAGAAGCTCTCAGACCACCCATGGCCAAGTGTCTGGGGCCCCAGGGAGCCAGGCAGGGACAGAGTGAGGGGCCCAGCCAGGAAGGTGGTAGGACCTGATCGGGAAGTCCAGCACTGCCCTGGCACTGAACTGTGAGGGGTTGTGCCCTGATGTGAGGTCTCGCATGCTGGCTTCTCTCAATGCCACTGCTGCATCCCCTCCCTGGACAGGGACAGACAGAATGCAGTCCGTGTGTCTGCACACCCTGTCTACCACGCAGACCCATGGTCAGAGCATCAGCACGTTTGGACCCCAGGATGAACAGCACCCATCTGAGGTCAACACTCCTTTGGGGCCAGAGAGCAGGGAGGCCCTAAAGGTGCCAGCTCAGGGTGTTTCCAACTATGGCCAGAGAATTCCCTGATTTAGCATCAACTGATGATTGGGAAATTCCTGGGGGTGGGGTGGCTCCAGACATCTGTATTTTTCACCTGCTCTTCAGGTGAAGCTGATACACCTTGAACTTATATTTCAGTGCCTGACCTTGATGAAAGTGCATGCAAAAATCAACCATGACACAGTTTAAAATCCTACTAGTAAAGGTCACCAGCAACGGGAGCAAAGAAGCTCTCTGTGACTTAAAATATATGCTATTCCCTCCCAGGTAATCAATTCTCTTGAAGCACATCAAGCTTCTTTTTTATTGTGTTCTGAGGATTTAAGTGAGCATTCCAAGCTCAAGGGCTTTTAGGGGCCAGGCAGGCATCAAAAACAAAAGCTGCAACAGGATTTGCGACAATTAGGAATGAGGGGGCCCAAGGGAAGTGGGAGAGCATGTGCCCAAGCCCAGGCCTGCCCCTCGGACCCGATGCAGCCCCAGCACAGGCTTCTGGGCCAACTCTCTCCCTTCACTGTGGTCAGAAGGCAGCTCTGCAAACCCTTCATCTGCACCCACATAGAGGGCACAGGGCCTCTGCCAGATGTATTCTTGCTACTGTTGTTAGACCCTCCTGTCTCCCTTTCAACAAGGAAAGGAGAAGGAAGCTCTGCAGAAGGGAATCTTCTAACATGAAAGCAATCAGTGCTGAGAAAAGTTCTTTATTTTCAATTGCCATCATTTCTTATCAAGATATATAAGCCATGTGTTTGTTTAAAATTGTTACTTATTTTTCATTATTAAAGTGATATATAAGTCTGAAAGAAAATTTGGGAGAGATAAATGAAAAAAAAAAGCAAAATTCTCATCATTGTTCCATCCAAAAGAAACCATGGGGAACTCTTTGACATATTTTCTCCTAGTCTTTTTTTATTAAAAAATAATAAAAAATTATTTTTAACCTCACTGTGTTCCTGAAAGGATAAAAAGCAACAAACAAGGAGTTTCAGTGACTGCTGACACTCATCTGCATGTGTGCACATTTATGAGTCACTTTGTGTGTGTCTGGCTCTGCTCTGAGAACTTCACTGTCTCATTTAATTCTCTCAGTGAGGCCGGTGCAGCTGCTGGTACCCACATCCTCGTGGCCACTGCCAGAGTCAGCATGACCAGGAGACTCCAGCTCAGATTCCACGTCACTGAGCTCGACCCCCCTATTCCATGCTTCTGAGCTTGACTCTGCACAGCTCTATGTCTCATGGTAACTGCTGCACTGTGTTTTGTAGACACTGCCACAGTTTTTAAACTATTGATGCTAATTGACATTTAGGTATTTCCCAAGATTTTTCCATTGCAAATAATGTTACAGAGATAGTATGGTGCCTGACTCTTCATGCACATACTTTTCTAGAATGGATATCTAGCTAGGGATGCTGCTGAGTCAAAATTGATGGCTGTTTAATGTATTATTAGATACTACCCCAAAGCTCTACCAGTTTGCTTTCCAACACACAATAAGTGAGAATACTTGTTTTCTTGTCAAGGTATGAAATTGATCTTTTTAATTTTTTACTAATGTAATTGGTAAAGGATGACAATTCACTTAAAAATTTGCATTGCCTAATTACTAGTGAAGTTTTGTATGTTTCTTGATTTTACTGTTCTCTTCTAAGTGTCTTTGCCCATTCTTCTATTGGGTTATTTATTTTTCTCACTGACGTTAGAATTTTTTCCTTTATTCTGGCTATAGACCAGTGCCTCTTTCAGATAGAGGGCACAGGGTGAGCAATGTCCATGGAACCACCTGCCTGGACTCTGTGGCTGGTTGTGCCACTTACCAGCAACTCACTTGCTCTCTGTGCCTCAGTTTCCCCACCTGGAAAGTGATAAGGGTGACAACAGAACCCACCTCATGTTGCTGTTGCAGGATTCAAGGTACTGGGACAAATTCCAGTAGCATCTGGCACAAAATGAGCACCATATGAAGCAACTGCCATTCATGTTATTTGTTGCAAATATTTTATCTGTTGCTTGTTTTAAAGTTTCTGCTGGCTTGTGCAATAAGGAGGTTAAAAATTTTTACCTAATAAATTAATCTTTTCTTCTTAGAACTTCTGCATTTTAACTTTTCTTAGGGAGGACTTCTCTACCCCCAGGTCATTAACTTCTCTTTATCTTAATACCCTGTGTAGCACTTTTTTTCTCTCTTTACCCCATTTGGAATTCATTTTTGTGAATAATGTGAGGTAAAACTTTGCATCCTCCATGAAAGGGTTGTCCAATGTGAACCATGCCTCCCAGAAGGCGGGGTCCCAGGTTGGCCTCAGGGGAAGTACATTGTTGAGCCCAGTGGGTCCCCCCACTGCTGCAGTCCAGAACACACACCCTATCTTGTCCTGGGGGCTGACCCCCAGGGCCTGCCTTGCCCAAAACTTTGGTCCTCTGGTGTCTCTTTGGGTTTGGTCAGTGAGAGGTACAGGCAGGAGGTCAAAGGATGGAAAGTCAGTGTTTAGTCCACAGGTCACAGATTGGCCAGCCACAGATAATCCTTCTTACAGTGCTTTAGTTCAGTGCTTTGAATGGTGTGTAACTGTCCTGTGGGACTTTGATTAAGATAGCAATAAAAATGGATTTGTGCAGGTTTAAAATGATGTGTGTACCCTAGAAAAGCCATGTTTTAATCCTAATCCCATTTTGTAAAGGCAGCCATTTCTTCTAATCCTTATTCAGTATTGTCTGTTTGAAACTGTAATTAGATCATCTCTCTGGAGATGTGATTTAATCAAGAGCAGTTTTTAGGCTGGATTAGGTGGAGACAATGTCCCCACCCATTTGGGTGGGTCTTGATTAGTTTATTGGTATCCTATAAAAGAGGAAACATTTTGGAGAAAGCTGGAGATTCAGAGACAGCAGAGCAGAATGATGTAGCCACAAGAAGCAGAGAGTCCACCAGCCAGTGACTTTTGGAGATGAAGAAGGAAAATGCCTCCTGGGGAGCTTCATGATACAGGAAGCCAGGAGAGAAGACTAGCAGATGACACCATGTTTGTCACGTGTCCTGTCAGATGTGAGAGAAGCTCTGATTGTGTTCGCCGTGTGCCTTCTCACTTGAGAGAGAAACACTGAACTTCATTGGCCTTTTTGAACCAAGGTATCTTTCCCTGGATGTCTTAGATTGGACATTTCTATAGACTTGTTTTAATTGGGATATTTTCTCAGCCTTAGAATTGTAAACTAGCAACTTATTAAATTCCCCCTTTTAAAAGCCATTCTATTTCTGGCATATTGCATTCCAGAAGCTGGCAAATTAGAACAGGGTTAAATAGAAATGTGAAACTAGAACAGGGTTGAATAGAAATGTGAAACTACAAAGAAAAGTTTTGAATGGGAGGAAAGTATCTAAGGTTGACACATGTGATGAATTTGTTGGTAATCCAGCCCAAAACCTGTGGTTAGAAGAGAATATATTGAACAGACTGTAGTTGGCAACCACTTGCTCATTTTGATAATGTGGGCAAATATTAATACTTGTCCAGCAATATGAGGGGCTCATGAGATTTAAAACTTGTGGTCATGTACTGTAGCTCATAATTATCTTCCAGCATGAATGTCTGTGATATTTCTGATGGGGGAGAAAAGTGAAGTAGAGAAGGAAGGAGTGAGTGGTGCTGCTGTCAACACATAATTAAAGTATTTTTTTCAAGGTCATGTTTTTAAGGGAAAATGATTCTTGTGAGATAAAGCTGATATTAATGTGACTTGAGCTGCAGAAGCATTAGAAGAATTGTTAGTGATTGTATACAAACCCTTCAACCTGTGCCCTAGAATTGCCATACACTTTGAACTCCTCTAGAAATAACCTCATTACCCCCATGTGGAAAGGGGCTACATTCTCACTACCTCTGAAACACAGTGACATAGATTTGGTCAAGATGGTACAGTAGAAGGACTGATTTAAGAACTCAAACTCCTTATGTGCTGGTGTCTTAATTGTGGATAGATGGTATATAAAGACTGGGAATCCATCCTATAATTGCCATTATCTCCTTATCTCCCCTTCAAATGACTTATGGAATCACCCCGTTTTACCCTCTAATTTGTTCTTAGTGGTTTTATATGTCTCACTAATTGATGCTCCATGAGCTTAGTTGTGAAGTGACTAAAATGTAGGTACCCATGGGCCTCTGTTCTTGTGGGGTGGCTGTGGTTTAAGGATGCCCCATGGAGAGCCAGACTATGCCTGTTCCTGGCCACAGGAATCTGTTTCAGCTGCTTCTTCACCACCTCAGGCCCCTCCTTTCAAGGCTCATCACCTGGGGCAAGAGCTCAGGTTAGAAGGAGAGAGCAGCCAAATCTCAAAGTCACAGCCAGAATTTTCTAAACCAAGTTGGAGAAACAGATAGCATTCTGTAAGAGCAAACTAATAGTGAGGGAGGGAATGAGGTTGTGCTATATGAACCCAAATAAAACAAAGTTGTGGTATCTGAACCTGCAGCCTTGACAGGTGCAGGGCTTGGGCTCCAGAGAAATGCCATGTCACCACAGCCAGGAGTGGGTTAACTCTACCTGTTCACTCTTCTGAATTACACATTATCAAACACAAAAAGAATGATTCTACATCAGAAACCATTTATGGGCACAATCCAAATGGCTGGATGTTTGTGTTCTGCTTTAGGGTATGCAATTAAAAGAATGATACTTTAATAACTGACATATGCGTGTACTTAACTGGAAGACTTAAGAACAAACCACAGGTATTATGTGTCTGTTTTGGTATGTATTGTAAGTATATGTGTTTACTTGGCTTGAAAAGGGTCTTAAGGAAATTGAGGAGGAGGAATTTTAGCAACCCACTGGGCAATTGGAAGCGTATAGTAATACCACTGTAGAAACAGAGCTGAAAGGAGCTTCCTTCAAAGGATGTGAAAATTGCTAACACATCATCAATTTATAGTCACATCCATATATACTCGCCCACACAATATTTCAAGAGGTTTGATCCATGTATAATAGGTATATGCTTCATTATAATAATACCCTGATGTAGTCACCTCAGAGGCACTTTTCCCTTTCCTGCATGAGAACCTTCCTCTAGTAGATATCAGGAGAGATGGGTGCTCTCAAGATGCTGCCTATAATGGGAAAAGGGTGACTTCCTGGCCCCCGGGTTGCCATGTGCCTCCTCTGGGACCACCAGGAAACAGCCCTTCAGTGGCATGCAGTGGAGGTGGGATTTCAGGGCCCACCTGTTTCACTTTGTCTGCCCTGAACCATTATCCTCCAGAGGGTGGCAGAGTGGCTAAGTGGACTCTGGATTTGGGACTCTGTCCTTCCATCAGGAAGTTGAGTGGACCCCAGGTTCGGATTTGTCCTTCCATCGGGTGGCTGAGTGGACCATGGATTCACTCAACATAATGTTTGCAGCAGATTGTTCAGCAATCAGAATGAAGTTCTGACACATTGTGCAGCATGGATGAACCTCAAAAAGTACATAATATTTAAAGTAAAAAATAACTAATTTATAATGCTATGGCATTAAAGTCCAATGGAGATCAAAATTATCTACCATAAAAATAATAAAAAAGACATAGTAGGAACAGATTATTTTTATTTTTTTTTCTTTTGTATGCTGTGAGGGGTGTCACATTTCATTCTTTTTCCATGTGAGTATCCCATTATTGCAGGACCATTTGTTGAATTTTTGTTTCTTTGTTTGCTTTTGTTTGCTTGTTTTTTGGAGAACTTCATGGGCCAGGATTCAAATCTGGGTCTCCCACATGGCAAGCAAGAATTCTACCACTGAACTACCCTTGCACCCCTCTTTTTATTTTATAAATATCAAAATATCTGTTTATATAACATGTCTGATCAATCTTATGGAGTTTTATATAACCAAAAAAATTAATTTTGGATTTATTTCCAAATCAAAATTTGGATTTGCTTTTAATTATTTCCCTTATTTTTTGAAATGAATCATGTCCCACACAAAAACATGCACATGTCTTATTCCTGGTTCTGTGAATAAGCAGTCATTGTAAATAGGTTCTTCAAAGATCCTATTACTTAAATTAAGGCCAAATTAATCACTGTAGATTTAATGCAATATGAATGGAGACTTTTTATGCATAGGAAATTTAGACGCAGAAGGAGACACACAGGGAGAGAGAAGTCCATGTGACAAAGGTAGAATTTGAGTCATGGAATACTGGTAATCCACAAGCATTATTCTATAGTATTCAGAGAAAATGATCATGCCAATATGTAAATTCTGACCTTCTGAAAATATGAGGAAATAAGTTACTGTTGATTAAGTCAACTAATCAGTGGTACTCTGAAATAGCAATCCTGATAAATTAAGAACATGTCATGGTCAGGTTCATGTGTCAATTTGGCCAGGTGGTGGTGCCTGATTGCCTGATAGGTCAAGCACTGGCCTGTATTGTTAAAAGGATATTTCATTGACTGGAAACATTACCAGGTTGGCAGCATCCACAGCTGATTGCAAATGTGAGTGTCTTCTGCAATGAGTGATACCTAATCTAATCACTGAAAGGATTTTAAGAAGGACTCAGGATATCAGATCAAGGCTGGGGCCAAGATGGTGGCTTAGCAATGTGCACGTTTAAGTTCATCCTCCAGAACAACTGCTAAATAACAAGAAACAATACAGAAGAGCTCCCAGAGGGAAATCAGTGACTGGATACACAGCATACTCCAGTCTGGACCAGCTGAACTGGCTGAAAAACTCCCCAGAACAGTGAGTACCCCAAGCCATGGTGGCCAGCGCCCCTCCCCCACAGGCTGCTTCCCAGAGGGAAAGGAAAGAGACTCTAACAGCAGCAGGGGCTGAGTCCAACCAAACACCAATTGTGGCATTAATTAACAAATTCTGACTACTAAAAATAGGCCCCCAGCTCAGGTGACCCTAGTCAAGGCAGAGGTTGCTCATTGGGCTAACAGGAAAAGAGGAAAGGGGAGGAAATGGAGTTTTTTGTGGCTGTGTTTCTAATTCAGTAGCGGGACTTCTTGGGCTGCAACTGCCCCAGGCAAAGGTAGAAACAGACTGCTTTCAGGGCTGTCTCTCACCTGTGCCTTCCCCAGGGGAGGGGTGAAACCCAACTTAGGTAGAATCCCAAATCCCTCCCTCAAGGAATTCGGACCCCAGAGCTTGACAACTTGAAGCCATTAAAACCAGCATACAACCTCTCCTCTGTCTCCACCATGCCCCCAGCAGGGAGAGTCTTCCAAAGTTAAAGCTGCCATAACATCTTTTTCTGGTGGGACCCACAGGTAGACAAGTGCCACATACTGGGCAGGATAAGAAAAACAGAGCCCAGAGACTTCACAGGAAAGTCCTTTAACCTGCTGGGTCTCACCCTCAGGGAAAACTGATGCAAGTGACTCCTCCCCCCTGATAGGAGGTCAGTTTAGTCCAGGAAAACCCGGCTGGAGTCTATAATACCTACGTAGATCGTCATAAGGGTGGGGAAGGAAAAGGCACCATGCAAGTAGGGCAAGAAACAAGAAAACAAGAACTGAAAAGCTATCCTCTGTTAAACAAAACCTAAGCTAGATGTCCAGAAAAAGCTGAACAGAAGGTCAAAGAACAGATAGCAAATTCATCTAGCAAGAAACTCCAAGGTAAGAGAAGTGAAAACAATCTCCAGAATAAACTAATTAAGGTAATTAAATGTCTAGACACCAGTAAAAAATAACAAATCGCACCCAGAAAATCGAAGATATGGCCCAGTCAAAGGAAAAAACCAATAGTTCAAATGAGATACAAGAGCTGAAACAATTAATTCAGAATATATGAAGAGACGTGGAAAACCTCATCAAAAATCAAATCAATGAATTGAGGGAGGATATGAAGAAGGCAAGGAATGAACAAAAAGAAGAAATGGAAAGTCTGAAAAAACAAATCACAGAACTTATGGGAATGAAAAACACAGTAAAAGAGATGAAAAAAACAATGGAAACCTACAGTGGAAGATTTAGAGAGGCAGAGGATAGGATAAGTGAACTGGAGGATGGAACATCTAAAATCTGACAAGAAACAGAAACTATAGGGAAAAAATGGAAAAATATGAGCAGGGACTCAGGGAATTGAATGACAATATGAAGCGCACAAATACACATTTTGTGGGTGTCCCGGAAGGAGAAGAGAAGGGAAAAGGAGGAGAAAAACTAATGGAAGAAATTTCAATGAAAATTTTCCAAATCTTATGAAAGACCTAAAACTACAGATCTTAGAAGTGCAGCATAACCCCAAAGAGAATAGATCCAAATAGATGTTATCCAAGACACTTACTAGTCAGAATGTCAGAGGTCAAACAGAAAGAGAGGATCTTGAAAGCAGCAAAAGCAAAGGAATCCATCACATACAAGAGAAACCCAATAAGACTATGTGTAGTTTTCTCAGCAGAATCCATGGAAGTGAGAAGAGAGTGGGATAATATATTTAAATTACTAAAAGGGAAAAACTACCAACCAAGAATTCTATACCCAGCAAAATTGTCCTTCAAAAATGAGGGGGTAATGAAAACATTTTCAGACAAAAAATCACTGAGAGAATTTGTGACCAAGAGACAAGCTTTCCAAGAAATACTAAAGGGAGCACCAGAGACAGATACAAAAACACAAAAGAAAGTGGTGTGGAGAAGAGTGCAGAAAGAACAAAAATTAGATATGACATATAAAATCTAAAAGGCAAAATGGTAGAAGAAAGTACTACCCATACAGTAATAACACTAAATGTTAATGGATTGAACAGCCCAATCAAAAGACATAGACTGGCAGAATAGATTAAAAAACAAGATCCTTCTAATGCTGTCTACAGGAAACACATTAAGACCCAAAGATAAATATAGATTGAAAGTGAAAGGTTGGGAAAAGATATTTCATGCAAATAATAACCAGAAAAGAGCAGGAGTAGCTATACTAATATCCAAGAAATTAGACATCAAGTGTAAAACAGTTAAAAGAGACAAAGAAGGATACTATGTACTAATAAAAGGAACAATTCAGCATGAAGACATAACAATCATAAATATTTATGCACTGAACCAAAATGCCCCAAAATACATGAGGCAAACACTGCAAACACTGAAAAGGGAAATAGAAACATCTACCATAATAGTTGGAGACTTCAATTCCCCACTCTCATCAATGGACAGAACATCTAGACAGAAGATCAATAAAGAAACAGAGAATTTGAATATTGCAATAAATGAGCTAGACTTAACAGACATTTATAAGACATTACACCCCACAAAAACAGGATACACCTTTTTCTCAAGTGCTTATGGATCATTCTCAAAGATAGACAATATGCTGGGTTGCAAAGCAAGTCTCAACAGATTTAAAAAGATTAAAATCATACACAACACTTTCTCAGATCATAAAGGAATGAAGTTGGAAATCAATAATAGGCAGAGCGCCAGAAAATTCAAAAATATGTGAAGGCTGAACAACACAATCATAAAAAACCAGTAGGTCAAGGAGAAATTACAAGAGAAATCAGTAAATATCTTGAGGCGAATGAAAATGGAAACACAACATATCAAAACTTATGGGATGCAGCATAGGCAGTGCTAAGAAGGAAATTTATTGCCCTAAATGCCTATTTCAAAAAAGAAGAAAGGAAAAAAATTCAAGAATTAACTGTCCACTTGGAAGAACTAGAGAAAGAACAGCAAACTAACCTCAAAGCAAGCAAAAAGAAAGAAATAACAAAGATTAGAGCAGAAATAAATGAAATTGAGAACATGAAAACAATTGAGAAGATCAATAAAACCAGAAACTGGTTCTATGAGAAAATCAATAAGATTGATGGACCTTAAGCAAGATTGACAAAAAGAAGAAGAGAGAGGCTGCAAATAGATAAGATCAGAAATGGAAGAGGAGACATAACCACTGACCCCACAGGAATAAAGGAAGTAATAACAGGATACTATGAACAACTTTATGCTAATAAATACAACAATGTAGATGAAATGGACAACTCCCTGGAAAGGCAGGAACAACCAACTTTGACTCGAGAAGAAATAGATGACCTCACCAAACCAATCACAAGTAAAGAAATTGCATCAGTCATTAAGAAGGTTCCCCAAAAGAAAAGTTCAGGGCCAGATGGCTTCACATGTGAATTCTACCAAACATTCCAGAAAGAATTAGTACTAATCCTGCTCAAACTCTTCAAAAAAAATTGAAGAGGAGGGAAAGCTACCTAATTCATTTTAAGGAACCAATATCACCCTCATACCAAAACCAGACAAAGATATTACAAAAAAAGAAAATTACAGACCAATCTTTCTAATGAATATAGATGCAAAAATCCTCAACAAAATTCCAGCAAATCGAATCCAGCAATACATTAAAAAAGTAGGATTAATTCCAGGTATGCAAGTATGCTTCAACATAAGAAAATCAATTAGGGTAATACACCATATCAACAAATCAAAGCAGAAAAATCACATGATCATCTCGATTGATGCAGAGAAGGCATTTGACAGAATTCAACATCCTTTCATTTTAAGGAGCCAATATCACCCTCATACCAAAACCAGACAAAGATATTACAAAAAAAGAAAATTACAGACCAATCTTTCTAATGAATATAGATGCAAAAATCCTCAACAAAATTCCAGCAAATCGAATCCAGCAATACATTAAAAAAGTAGGATTAATTCCAGGTATGCAAGGATGCTTCAACATAAGAAAATCAATTAAAGTAATACACCATATCAACAAATCAAAGCAGAAAAATCACATGATCATCTCGATTGATGCAGAGAAGGCATTTGACAGAATTCAACATCCTTTCCTCTTGAAATCACTTCAAAGGATAGGAATACAAGGGAACTTCCATAAAATGATAAAGGGAATATATGCAAAACCCACAGCTAATATCATCCTCAATGGGGAAAAGCTGAAAACTTTCTCTCTAAGATCAGGAACAAGACAAGGATTTCCACTATCACCACTGTTATTCAACATTGTGTTCAAAGTTCTAGACAGAGCAATTAGATGAGAAAAATAAATACAAGGCATCAAAACTGGAAAGGAAGAAGTAAAACTCTCACTGTTTGCAGATAATATGATACTATATGTTGAAAACCCTGAAAAATCCACAGCAAAACTACTAGAGCTAATAAATGAGCACAGCAAAGTAGCAGGTTACAAGATCAACATTCAAAAAATCTGTAGTGTTTCTATACCCTAGTAATGAACAATGTGAGGGGGAAATCAAGAAACGAATTCCATTTACAATTGCAACTAAAATAATAAAATACTTAGGAATAAATTTAACTAAAGAGACAGAAGACCTATACAAATAAAACTACAAGAAACTGTTAAAAGAAATCACAGAAGACCTAAATAGATGGCAGGGCATACCATGTTCTTGGATTGGAAGACTAAATATAGTTCAGATGTCAATTCTACCTAAATTGATTTACAGATTCAATGCAATAGTAATCAAAATCCCAACAACTAACTTTTCAGAAATAGAAAAGCCAATAAGCAAATTTATCTGGAAGGACAAGGTGCCCCGAATTGCTAAAAGTATCTTGAGGGAAAGAAACGAAGCTGGAGGTCTCATGCTGCCTGACTTTAAGGCATATTATGAAGCCACAGTGGTCAAAACAGCATGGTACTGGCATAAAGATAGATACATTGACCAATGGAAACGAATAGAGTGTTCAGATATAGACCCTATAATCTGTGGACATTTGATCTTTGATAAGGCAGTCAAGCCAACTCACCTGGGACAGAACAGTCTCTTCAATAAATGGTGCCTAGAGAACTGGATATCCATATGCAAAAGAATGAAAGATGACCCGTATCTCACACCCTATACAAAAGTAAACTCAAAATGGATCAAAGATCTAAACATTAGGTCTAAGACCATAAAACAGTTAGAGGAAAATGTAGGGAAATATCTTATAAATCTTATAATTGGTGGAAGTTTTATAGACCTTGCACCCAAAGCAAGAGCACTGAAGAAAGAAAGAAAGAAAGAAAGAAACAAAGAAAGAAACAAAGAAAGAAAGAAAGAAAGAAAGAAGGAAGGAAGGAAGGAAGGAAGGAAGGAAGGAAGGAAGGAAGGAAGGAAGGAAGGAAGGAAGGAAGGAAGGAAGGAAGGAAAGAAAGAAAGAAAGAAAGAAAGAAAGAAAGAAAGAAAGAAAGAAAGAAAGAAAGAAAGAAAGAAAGAAAGAAAGAAAGAAAGAAAGAAATGGGAACTCCTCAAAATTAAACACTTTTGTGCATCAAAGAACTTCATCAAGAAAGTAAAAAGCCTACACAATGGGAGACAATATTTGGAAATGACATATCAGATAAAGATCTAGTATCCAGAATTTATAAAGAGATTGTTCAACTCAACAACAAAAAGACAGACAATCCAATTGCAAAATGGGAAAAAGACCTGAACAGACACTTCTCAGAAGAGGAAAGCCAAATGGCCAAAAGGCACATGAAGAGGTGCTCAACATCACTGGCCATTAGAGAAATGCAAATCAAAACCACAATGAGATATCTTCTCACACCCACCAGAATGGCCATTATCAACAAAACAGAAAATTACAAGTGCTGGAGAGGATGTGGAGAAGGAGGCACACTTATTCACTGTTGGTGGGAATGTCAAATGGTGCAACTGCTGTGGAAGGCAGTTTGGCAGCTCCTCAAAAAGCTGTATATAAAATTGCCATATGATCCAGCAATACCATTGCTAGGTATCTACTCAGAGGACATAAGGGCAAAGACACAAACGGAGATTTGCACATCAATGTTTATAGCAGCATTATTTACAATTGCAAAGAGATGGAAACAGCTAAAATGTCCATCAACAGATGAGTGGCTAAACAAACTGTGATATATACATATGATGGAATATTATGCAGCTTAAAGACAGAACAAATTTATGAAGTATGTAACAACATGGATGGGCCTTCAGAACATTATGCTGAGTGAGACTAGCCAAAGACTAAAAGACAAATACTGTATGGTCTCACTGATATGAACTGACATTAGTGAATAAACTTGGAGATAGAAATAGTGTCTGATATTGGATAATTGGAGCTGAAGGGATACAGACTGTGCACAGGACTGGATACAAAAACTCAGAAATGGACAGCACAATACTACCTAACTGTAATACAATTATGTTAAAACACTGAATGAAGCTGCATGTGAGAATGACAGAGGGAGGAGGGCTGGGGACATCCATGAAATCAGAAAGATAGGTGTTAAAGATTGAGATGGTATAATCTAGGAATGCCTAGAGTGTATAATGATAGTGAAATGCACAATGTACAAATTTTAAAAATGTTTTTGCATGAGGAAGAACAAAGGAATGTCATTATTGCAGGGTGCTGAAAATAGACGTTAATTAATATTTTAAAATGTCACCTTATGTGTGAGACTAAAGCAAAAATGTTTATTTGTTACAAAATTTATATTTTGACTAGTACATTTCTTAATAAAACTTAAGTAGTTAGTTTGATTGAATGCCATGCATACTTGGAATCACAGGTAGGACATGAGATTTTGTTGGTTTGTCCAGAGTGATGCCTCGATGTGTCCCAGAGTGATTTGATCAGTGAGTAGAAAAGTATTTGCAGAGTCCCCCTTCTGGGAATTGTGAGAATGGGGAGAGATTCAACTTCCCCAAGTTGAATTTTTGATGTTCTCACAAGCAGTGTGGACAACAAGGGCTGTAGGCTGAGCCCCCAGTCTTGGGGTTTGTTCATATGAAACTTAACCCCACAAAAGATAGGTCAAGTCTACTTAAAATTTAGACCTAAGAGTCACCCCCAAGAGAGCCTCTTTTGTTGCTCAGATGTGGCCTCTCTCTCCAGCCAACATGACGAGCAGTCTCACCACCCTCTCCCTCTCTATGTGGGACATGACTCCCAGGGGTGTGGACCTTTCTGGCAACATGGGACAGAGATCCTGGAATGAGCTGAGACTCAGCACCAAGGGATTGAGAAAAACCCTAGAATGAGCTGAGATTTAGCATCAAGGGATTGAGGAAATCTTCTCGACCAAAAGGGGGAAGAGTGAAATGAGACAAAGTGTTAATGGCTGAGAGATTCCAAACAAAGTCAAGAGGTTATCCTGGAGGTTATTCTTATGTATTAAGTAGATATCATCTTGTTATTCAAGACATAATGGAGAGGCTGGAGGGAACTGCCTGAAAACGTAGTGCTGTGTTCCAGTAGCCATGTTTCTTGAGTATGATTGAATAATGATACAGCTGTCACAATGTTACTGTGTGAGTGTGAAAACTTTGTGTCTGATGCTCCGTTTATCTACCTTGTCAACAAACGAGTAGGACATATGGAATAAAAATAAATGATAGGGGGAAGAGGTGCTAAAATAAATTTGGTTTGAAATGCTAGTGGTTGATGAGGGTGAGGGGTAAGAGGTATGGTAGGTGTAATCCTTTTTTTTCTTTCCTGTGTTCATTTTATTTCTTTTTCTATTGTCTTTTTATTTTTTTTCTGAATTGATGCAAATGTTCTAAGGAATTATGAATATGCAACTAAGTGATGATATTATGAATTACTGATTGTATATGTTAATGTTTTATTTGGTTTCTTAATTTTTTAATTAATAAATAAATTTAAAAAAAGAAGCACTCAGAAGAGGCAACACTCTTCCTGCTTCAGCTAACCAGACTTTCCTTAGATTTTATTGAGGACCTTCACAGGAGCTTCCAGCTTGTGGCCTGCCCTACAGATAAATCCTGAAAACACATCCCCACAGTTGCCCAGCCAGCCTCTCCTGAGAGTTCATTGAGACCTTCACTGAAGCTGCCAGCTTGTGCCCTATGCTACAGATCTTGGAGTCTAACATCCCCATGGCTAACTAGCCAGCTTCTCCTGAGAATTTCTTGAGAACCTTCATTGGAGCTTTTAGGCTCATGGCCTGCCTAAAAATTACTGAACTTTACATCTCCACAATTATGTGAGATACGTTTATAAATTTTACATTTACACATATCTCCAGCTAATTTTTTTTCTCTAGGGAACCCTAGCTAATACAGCTTTATACCAGGAATGCTTCTTCTTTTTCTCCTTCCCTTTCCCCTTCCCCTTCACCTTCCCCCTCCCCTTCTTCTTCTTCTTCTTTTTTGCATGGGCAGGCTAGGAGTGGTTCTTAAATACCAGAATCTTAGAAATGGGTTTCTATGATATGTTTTCTACTATGACTGGACTTAAAGGCACTATAGACTCTGTTTTCTGTAATCAGAATGACACTCCAATCCATAGGGTGGGATGTCAAAACACATAGTCAAAATATCTCAACTGGACACTGCTAATGCTTTACTGATATTCTTATCAGGATAAGATAAGATAAGATTACCCACAGGAACTGGGGGTAATGCTTCTGACATCTTTACAGAGATTTGTGGAATTACAAGGTATGGAGATGTTGTCTAGTTGTTTTTAGATATGCTATAATTACTGATGAGGAAAAGGGATAAGCTGAAGGCTTTAAATGAGAAGCTTATGCACCGCATGACAGATGTAAAAGCTTCTATGGGTGTCTAAAGGAAAATCTTATTTTCTGCAGCCTCAGACTTGAGATCTCTGAAAATCAGATTTAGAGTCTCATTGTTAGGGTAGCAACTTTACAACATAAACTGAAATTTCAACCTTGCGTGGTGTCTCCTATTAAAGTGAGGGCTTTGATTAGAAAGGAGTGGGACCCTGAAAAATGAGATGGTGACACATGGATTGATAATGATGGCTATGGAGAGGTAGAAACCCTAGATTATGGTGAATCTTTTCTAGATAACCCTATAATAGTCTGCCTGAGCACACAGCCACCCCACCTCCAGCCTACCCTGAGGAGCTGGCCACCCAACCGCCATCTGAAGGGATTAACCCTGGAGTGATTAATCCTGTTTCATCAGATGAAGCTTCAAATGAATGCCCTGAAGAAAATGGCTTGGAAAATACTTCTAATCCTTTATATGACACACCCCCACCACCCCTCATTACTTCCAGACCTATAACTAGGCTAAATTCTCAACAGGCCCCAAAAGTGAGGTACAAAGTGTCACCCATGAGGAGGTAGGCTTTACTGCAAAAGAACTGCATGAGTTTTTCAGTTCATATAGACAGAAATCAGAGGAACATGTGTGGCAATGGATTTTAGAGGTGTGCAATAACGGTGGGAAGAATATAAAGCTGGATTAGGTTGAATTTTTTATACAGGTACACTATGCAGAGATTTTGCATTCAGTGTTATAGCTCAAGGGTTTAGAAAAGGCATTAACTGTTTGGATGGTTGGTTAAAACATGGACAAAATTTGGTCAACATAACCTGACGTTAAAATGCCAGAACTGCCCTGGTATAACATAAATGAGGGGAACCAATGGCTTAGAGAGATTGGAATGTTAGAGTGGATTTGTCATTAAAATCCTGTTCATACATCCCAGGAGTGTCTGGGGAATGCACCTTTTACCAGACACTGTAAGAAATAAATTCCTGAGACTAGCTCCATCAAACCTGAAGAGCTCTACTGTTGCCCTTCTCTGTAGGTCAGATATTACAGTGGGAACTGCTGTCACTGAGCAGGAATCCTTAAACACAACAAGGATAATAGGATTCTGAGTTGCCGAAGGCATGTGGCAGCACTTAATCACCAAAGACAAGTTGGATATAGCTATCATAATGGACAGCAGACTCAAAGCAGGAGTCAAAATAATCTGACTCACAGAGATTTGTGGCATTGGCTAGTAGATCATAGGACATCTAGAAGTACAATAGATGAACAGTCTACTAAAGTCTTGTTTGAGTTATTTTAGCAAACATTTCTAGGTCAAGTGAACAGAAGTCTAACTTGAATTTCAAAAACAGAGTCATGGCCCTTTACAATTTCCAGACTTCTGACAGTTTACAGACCCAAAGCCCCTTTAATGAGGGGAAAGCCCAGTTCCCTTTGGGGGTGGACCTTGTTACACTGCTACAATTTATACTGTTAATCTTCCTCTAAGCCTTCCCCAAGGAGACCTATGGCCTTTTACCAGGGTAACCATGCATTGAGGAAAAGGAAATATTCAGATATTTGGGGGATTATTAAGTACTGGTTCAGTAGTGACATTAATCCCAGGGAACCTAAAACATCACTCTGATCCATTGGTCAGAGTGGGGACTTATGGAAGCCAGGTGATTGATAGAGTTAAAGCTCAGATCCATCTCACAGTGGATCCAATAGGTTTCTGGACCCATTCTGTAGTCATTTCCTTGTTCAGAATGCATAATTTGAATAAATATACTGAGCAACTGATACAATACACACATTGCTCTCTGACACATGGAGTGAGGGTTATTATGGTAGGAAAGGCCAAGTGGAAGCCACTAGAACTGCCTCTACCTAACAAAATAGTAAATCAGAAGCAAACTTGATTCCTGGAGGGATTGCAGAGATTACTGCTCTTCTTAAGGACTTGAAGGATGCAGGGGTGGTGATTCCCACCACATCCCCATTCAATGCTCCTACTTGGCCTGTGCAGAAAACAGATGGGTTTTGGAGGATGACAGTGGATTATGGTAAACTCAACTAGGTGATAATTTCAATTGCAGCTGCTGTTCCTGATGTGGTATCATTGTTTGAGGAAATCAGTACATCTCCTGGTACTGGTATGTAACTATTAACCTGGCAAATGCTTTTTTCTCAATAGCTATTAGTAAGGACCACCAGAGACAGACTGCTTTCAGCTGGCAAGGTCAGCAACATACTTTCACTATCCTAAATTGGGGTATATCAACTCTCCAGTCCTATGTCATAATTTTGTCCACAGGAGATTGGTCATTTTTCCTTTCCACAAGACATCACATTGGTCCATTTTATTGATGACATCATGTTGATTGAACCTAGTGAGCAAGAAGTAGCAACTACTCTAGGCTTACTGGTTAGGCATTTGCATGTCAGAAGATAGGAGATAAATCCAACAAAAATACAGAAGCCTTCCACCTCATTGAAATTTCTAGGTGTCCAGTGGTGTGCAGCATGTCAAGATATGCCTTCTGGGGTGAAGGATAAGTTGCTGCATCCAGTCCTTACTAATGACCAAAAGAGGGGAGCAAAGCCTAGTTGGTCTCTCTGTATTTTGATTACAACATATTCTTCATTTTGGTGTGCTACTTCAGCCCATGTATCAAGTGACTTGTAAAGCAGCCATTTTTGAGTGGAAACTTGAACAAGATAAGGCTCTGCAATCAGTCCATGCTGCTGTACAAGATGGTCTGCCACTTGGGCCATATGATCCAGCATATCCAATGGTGCTGGAAGAGTCAGTGGCAAAAAGAGATGTCTGGAGCCTTTGGTAGTCCCTATAGGAGAATCACAATGCAGACCCTAAGGATTTTGGAACAAATCCTTACCATCTTCTTTGAGAAATAGCTTTTGGCCTGCTACTGGGCCTTAGTAGAAACTGAATGCTTTACTATGCACCACCAAGTGACTGTGAGACCCAAGTTCCCTATCATGAGCTGGGTGTTGTCTAACCCACCAAGCCATAAAGTTGGGCATGTGCAGCAGCGCTCCATCATAAAATGGAAATGGTATATATGAGATAGGGCCAGAGTAAGTCCTGAAGGCACAGGTTTTTGCTTCTGTTTGCTCTTGTTTTTATTACTTTCAAAACATTTATTCTTTCAAAATAATTGGTGTTAGTTTTGGAAGATGACATATTAGGCATTTAATCAATATTACCTCTCATTTAAATTTATGATATAGAAGCAAAGTAACTGACAGAATACCAATAATTTCAAAAAACTAGAACTTAAAATTCATCAATACATAATAAGCTTTTGCTAACTTTCATGCTATCTTTGTGTATTGCTTTATACTTACACATATTTACTCAATCATGTGCATTGAACTTATATTTTTAAAATGACCAAATACAGTTTGTTTATACAATATGCTATCCTTAATATTTCCTCTCTTTGGCATATAAATTTTTTTGATACTGCATATTACATGGACATGAAGTTAGACCTTCATGTCACTATATTTTCCTTGCTGACTTCCATTCAGTATTTTCTATTTAAAGATGGACTAACCTTTGATTAAAGCCACAATATTAAACCAAATCCTAAGGTTGGGAGGGCTAATAGTTTCCTGTTTCAATAACATTCATATCTGTGAAATTTTTTGATGGGTGATCATGGGTTCACAGTGATTCTACATGATTTATTCAGCATAAAAACTTCAATAAATATAAGCATTAAGATAAATAAATGAAGAAGGCAATTGTGATTTATATTTAGCATTTAAATAATATCTTTCTATTATAAGTAAGTGGTTTAGATGCAACTTGAATGACAATATTTTATACCTATTGAGATGCAGAAATTCATTTTTAAAACATACTTACTGCAGAGGAAACCTAGCAAAAGTAATTATGATTGTGAAAATTCATAACCTCATTTGCAAAAGAAGTACAAAAACTTAAAATGCCTATTGAATAGAAAAATATTTTGACATTAAATAAAAATCAATTATTTGTTAATGGTAAAATCAAAATAATGAACATCAGACTACCTCATAATCCTAATTTTTCCAGAAGTATTTGGATAATAGCACTTAGAGTATTGCCATTATATGTTAAGTTTGCATTTACTTCCAGTTATTTAGTTACATATAGGGCAGGAGTAGTTAAATAAAATGTCCTGTCTGGGAATACTTGATTTTGTGATTATAAATTGTATGCAGAATATATACTTTCCCACACAGAGGAGAAAAACATTGCATTCACATACTTAAAATATGATAATATAGTTCAACAGAGATGTGATGAAATGGTAAAAAGTATATGAACACAGAAATAATGCTGAGAAAAATAAAGCAGTATCCAATCTTTATTGATTTACCCTTTGATGTAAAGTAATCTGGATGTTAATTGGTCTGAAACATTTGTGTTCTATGTATTTTATGATGTTAAGTATTTGAATATTTATTCTAGAGTGTTTAATTAAAATGTAATTTTAATTATACATTGGATAATATTAACTCTTTCTCATGAAGATCATTTGATAATGATAATATACAGCTTTGAACTTAAATTCAGCTAAATACTGATTTTGATATGCATCATATCCATGAATGGTTATAAAAGATTATAAAATTTTTTTGAAGTTTGACATTTTGTCATATTGTAAATTTTTCTTCTAATTGTTTAATTTTTTTAAATTTTTCTGCTTAGAAAAATTTATATTTTGTACATGACTGCATTCCTTGTTTACACCTAAACTAGAAATATGCACTAATGTGAATTAGACAGATAACATTAAATAAAAAATATCTGGAACACTTTTAACAAGTTGTTGTAGCTTGCTAGCTGCTGCAATGTGACCTAGCAGAAATGAAATGGCTTTTGAAAAGGGGAGTTACAAGCTTACAGTTCTGAGGCTATGAAAAATGTCCCAGTTAAAGCAAGGATATAGTAATGTCCAAGCTAAGATACCTTGGACAGATACCTTCAAGAAGACCGATGATATTCATGGTTTCTCTCCCAAATGGAAAGGCACATGGCAAATATGGTGACATTTTCTAGCTTTCCCTGCAGGGTTCTGGTTTCATGAGCTCCTATACAGGTGTATTCCTTCTTCATCTCCAAAGGTGTCTGGATGTGTGAGCTCTCATGGTTCCACGCCTCTAAAAGGGACTCTTTCCAAAATGTTTCCTCTTTTAAAGGACTTCAGTAAACTAACCAAGACCAACCCAAAATGGGTGGAGTCACATCTCCATCTAATCAAAAGTTAATACCCACAATTGTGTGTGTGATATCTCCACGGAGATAATCTAATTAAAATTTTCCAACCTACACTTGAATAAAGATTAAAAGAAATGGCTGCCTCCACAAGATTGTTTTAGGGTTAAATCATGGCTTTTGTAGGGTGCATAAATCCTTTCACACTGGCATACAAGTATTATGATAATTTTCAGAGTTTGAATAATGAAATAAAAAACATTTTAATATGTCAATAAAATATTACATTACATTTCAAAGTTTCTTAATTCAAATATATTTTATCACAATTACCTATGATTATGCTGATATCTGATTTTATCTTTTTGACTTATTGAATGATATAGTCCTCTTTTTATAGTGAATGTTAAAGAATTTCAGGTAAATTATATGTTGTTAACACATTCCCAATATATTTTTAGAACTCTAAACAAACAAAACAAAATGTTTCTCATTAAGCAAGAAATCTTAATGAGAAGATAGCAACTGTATAATACAATTGCTACAATTGGAAACTAAAGGACTATGTGCCACATACTTAAAAATTCATATTACAAGGGAAAAAGAAGATTAACATGCAAATGTGAAGGTGATAATCGTCACTCAGTTTTGAAGAACAAACATGAGGAACCTGAATAAATTGAAGCAGATTATTGGTTAAGCCAAAGATTAAACAAAAATTAAAATATAAGATAAAATAGTTAATGAACTTAAACCTAGACCCGAAGAACCTTGAATCCTGCAGAGAAGGAAATGGAATTTCACATGCACATAAGCATTCATATGCACACAAAATGCAAGATATAACAAGTAAATGATAATGGAGAATAAAGAAAAGAAGATGAAATGGCTGAATTTTCCTTAATAACTAATGTTATAGTCTGCCAAAGTTGCCAGAATGCAACACACCAGAGTTGGACTGACTTTTAATAAAAGGGGATTTTATTTAATTAAAAATGTACCATTAATCTGAGGTTCTCTCTTACACAGGAAGGCAGAGGGTGATCTCTGCTGGCCTGCTCTCCAGGCATCTGGGTTCCAACAACTTTCCCCAAGGTGATTTCTTTCTGAATTGCTAAAGGCCTGGGCTCAGCTGTGAGTGCTGAGATGAGGTATGCTGAGCTGCTTGGGTTGTGATGCATGGACCTCTCTCATTTAAGCAAAAGCCAATTAAGTCAAGCATCATTAATTGCAGCAAGCACTCCCCCTCAACTGCAGACATAATTGGTGACAGATGAGCTTCACATGCCATTTGTTCACATCCACAGCAACAGAACTAGGCACATTCACCTGGCCAAGTTGACACCTGAACCTAACTACCACAACTATAAAGCATATGAATCCATGTGTTCAGAAAGAAAAACACATTTCAACCTGGTTAAATAAAAAGCATTCTGTAACTATTGTAGATATCTTTTGTTTATCCCTCCGGATCCACCCTTCATCTTTCTTCAGCCTGCTTTGCTCCCTGGAGTCTAAACATCTTTGACTGCATCAAGAACCTCACTGCCCTTGGCTTCTGGTTGTTATGGCCAAGAAGAGACTTTCAGGGTGCCAGACAGATGGGGATTTGTTCCTTCAGAGGAGTTTGTTCTCACCTTTGTTTTTGTGGAGGATCCTAAGGCTGGTAGAATTCTCTGCTGAGGATACAACCCATATAAGGCAATTCTTCCTTTAGTTTCCCCATTTCTCTTTCTCCTTTTTCCTCAAAACCCAGACCTTCCACTTTTCATTCTAAATTGATGGATATTCTACAATATAATGTACTAATCTTCAAAATATCATTGAAAAGGAGCATTGAAAGACAAACTTTTCCAGATTAAAAAGAAATATGCATTGGAAGATTTGTAATTGAAATTAGAAAATAGATTTAGAAATATATGTATAAAGATGTGATTATTATTATCGGGAAATTTTTCCACATTCATAGAAGGTTCAAGATTTTAAATAGGGAATATATAGACTATATATATAGATAGAGATGTGGTTATAGATATAAACTGCCATTGTGGAATTTTGCCATATGCATGTTATGAAGGTTTATAATACTAGTGAATCTATAGTACTTCTCTATTTTTGTTATTGTTATTTCATCTATTGCTATTAATCATTTTCTTATTCAACTCTAAGTCCTATTTAATTGTATTGCTTTAGTATTGTTCTCAAACAATGTTACCTTGAATAATGTGGGAATCCTTTCATCCATTTCATGCCTTTTGCTTTTAATTCAATTCTAAGTTATTAATATTTTCAATCTGAAGTTTTGGAGAGGAGGGTGCTGTAACTACTAGAAGGCTGGCTGCTGTTCTGAAATCTTCAAAATTGATAAGCAATTTTATCATTGCCTTCACACTCCAAAAAGTTGCATGACATTTTTATATCTTTTGAATTCAGCATGCACAGGATGGGCTCTCTGTCTTAAAACTACTGACTGAAAAGAAATTTCCCCTATGTTTTTTTTTCATTAAAAATTATGAAAAAAATGTGTATTTGGGAAGTTAATAGTAAGATACCATTTATATTATAATGTTTAGATGTGCAATTTTCATTTTATTTTAATATAAAGTGAAATGCTTTGTGTGTATTAGACAAGAAAAATACAAATCAAGCAAAATGTAGTTTTGATAACAATGACATTTAAAACACATTTATCTCTACTACCTCCTGTAAAAAATTAAGTGGGAGTGAAATTAAGATAAATTTATGTCCAGAAATTCAAAGAAAATGTGGTAATAAGGCACTACAGATGATAAAAATGAAGAACTGCATATGACAAGAGAGTTGAAACAAAAGGTGATAAAACCCCACTGCTACACTCACCTCAAGAGTGAAGAAACCCCTTTCTGCCTGGCAGAAATGGTGGAATGTAAAGGCTACAAAGGTTGAAGCAGAGCAGCACCAGTCTTGACAGAAAAAGTTCTGTAAAATGGGAGGTGGGATGAGAGGTATACATTAAAAAGGGTATTAATATGTAATGTGAATGCATTAATTTATTCTAAAGATGTTTTACAGAATGCCAGTGGCTAAGCTAACACTGTACTTGGAGAATCCTGGAAGATACATTAATGGAGGAAATGACTCCTTGAAATAATTGATATTTAAGAATCTCTGCATCCCTGGCCAAAGACCTTGAGTTCTTCACAAACCCAGTCCATGCTCATTGCACTCCCAATAAACTACCTCCTCTTAATTATGAACATACCCCATAGGGTCATCATGTGTTGGTGGAAAGTTTCTATTTAAAGATGCAGAGCAAAACAAAAGGAATATTGACAGAAAAAGAAACCAAGAGTAAACAATAATTCCAGACAAGAGAAAAAAATAAATATCCATATTAAAAGTTATATTAGGGTAAAAGGAGGAATCTTTTCAATGAGTGCTAGGGAAGAAGTCCCTCAGTAAACTAGAGAGGGATCATAATATGTGAAAATTCTGTCACTGACATAAAATTATGCAATAGAAATTCTGGAAGTAGAGTTGAGGCACATTCCTAAAGGGTAAGATACATGATAGAGAAATTGAAAACATAAAATAAAAATTTTAATAGACTGCTTATGAGGAAAACAAAATTGATAAAATTCCAGAAAGAAAGAGAAAGGAAAAGGTAGAAAATTACCAAAAATTAAAATAAAATAAGATCACACATCAGAGTGAAAGAAATGATTAAAAAAAAACCTGCTGTGAAACCCAGAGCCATAAGTTAAAAACAGAAATAAAAATATTATATCATGTTATGTCCTTGAAAAATTCCAGAGCATTGTAAATAGATTCTTCTAAGATCATTTAATGATACGTAGAAAAATGAATATAATTGACATTGCATTTTAATTGTTGAGACTTTATTACTTGTAATTTTACTGGGGGCAGAGGCAGGACTGAAGAAACACCCACATTCTTAGGAAAACCTTCAGGTATTTATAATAGCAATCTATAAGAGTGTAGAAATCTTTTATATCTGGAAAGCATTCTTGTTTACTGATTGTTTTGACTCTGTAAAATATAATATTATTTTGTTGGTTATTGAATTATAGTTATGAAACTAATTTCTTACAAAAATTCAAAGTAAAAAATATATCTTTATCTGAACAAATAGTTTAATACAAGACCTTATGGTAAGCAAAATAAATCAATGAATCAATGAATAGATAAATTTATATAAGGTAATATTAAATAAAAGATATATGCGTTCTAGGCTTCACGATGAAAACATAGCCAGAAACTTACAATTCTGCATCTTCCTCTTTTGTCCAGGCACAACAACTCAGAATCCTCAGAATAAGGGCTCCCTGGTCAATTTTTTTCAGACAGAGATCAAGTTCAAGTAAAAATCGGATCGTATTGCTTCTCTACTCCATCAATCTGAGGTTTTCCTCTCACGCACAGTACACATTTAAAATGCGTCCCATCTTTGCCCACTTACCCCGGAATGCACTGCCCTCTGCTGGTCAACTGGAACCTCCTACATGGGAATGGGCTGTTACGAACACTGCCAGTCAAGCTCTTCCAAAGGGCACTCCCTTATCTGCTCATCAGAAAAGCCTGCCTCCCACCAAAGGAAAAGTTGGTGAGAAGCAAAGACATCCCACTTAAATCTTGACTCTGACTTGTATTACTTTAACGGAAGCAGTGCCATTGATGCAAATCAAGAAATGAAGACTGAGTAATTGGGAACTAGAATTATAGTTCAGTCTATAAATGTGTAACTGACAAAATAAAAATATGACAAGCCGATCCACTAATAACTCAGCCCAAGATTTTATTATCGGCAAAGGAGAAAAAAAGGTACCCTATTCTCCATTAGAATAAACAGATGAATTGTCCTTCTTGGGCACGTTCCAATCCCCTGGGAGAGCATTAGCAGATGCTAAATGTTCATGCCCTTCAGCTTTCTATGCTGCCCACATTGATGCCCACGAAGCCATATTATATGCATATCATCTGCATTTTGAGAGAAATAAACACATTCTCTGATTTCTGTTGAAATGAAATTTCATAACCTCCTGCTATCCTTGAGATAAACTGTAATTTCACTAGTTGCTAATCTCAAAAGACAGCTGTAACATTCTTGAAAAATGACTGGAAGGATTCTAGTAAATTGTTAATTTTTGAATGAAATTTGCCCTAGATTTAAGAGTAACTGAGAAATAAAAACAGCAGTTAAAAATCCGTACTTAACCATTGGTGGAAAATAAAAAGGATCATATCAAAATCATATTATTGTCTGGTGTTCTAACCATTCAATAGTAACAATGCCAGCTTTTTCTTGGGATAAAACTCTTTGGGAGAACATATTTAATTTGGCTTTTTCTCAGTTTAGATATTCCAAAACAGATTATGATATTTAATATTCTGGGAAAGTTTATAACATTTTGGTTCATGTTGTATATATGAATGTGGTGTTTCACTTAGCTCAATAAGCAGAGAAAATGTATTTAACATTAAATGAAATTACAATCATTGTCCAATAATTAATTAAAGTTAATTAATGAAAGTAAGTAAAAAAATGAAAATAAAAGGTAATGGTAAGTGATATATATGTACATCCACATATGTACATCCACATCTTTTTGACAATCAATAAGATTCCATCAACTAAAGGCCAGTTAAAAGCCTACAGCACTTGACTTCCACACCTGGTGGTCATTTTATTATTTACATCCACTGGCTTCATTGATCTTTCTGACCTTGTAATATCTATGTTCTATACTGTGGTACCTCCAACTTTGAAATCCATCATATACAGTCTAAGAAAGAAGGCCATGATAAGGGATTTGAGAATGTTAGTTGAAGGAAATCTCATCATAAAGCAAACATATACCTTTTATTTCAAGCAAATAGAGTTTACAAATCTTCAGCATTTATTCAATTTTCTTCAACTCTTACAATTAAATTTGAAAAATACAAAAGTAAATTAGCAGTGACATCATTATGAATTTTCACTGGGTAAAAATTTCACATATATTTATTATTTTATAAGTCTCTGAAATTCCTAAAATTATAGATCCATTTGCCAAAGCCATTATTAAGTGTCACTCACAATTAGAAGTCTAGGCATTTTTAATATGATATAAGGAATATGTTTTCTTAGAAATCACCACTACTCATTAACAATCTTTATTAAAACTTAGGAAAGCAACAAATAAAATACCATGCCCAAGCTCTACTGTCTTATTATCTCACTCACAAACTCAAATTAATAAAATCTTGTAGACTCCTTGGATATATTGATATTTTTCATTCTCTGTATTAGATGGCTTATATCAACACAACATGGGAAATGACAGTTCAAAAGTGAATGTAGGATGCACAGTTAGTTCAGTAGTTAGAATGCCCACCTTCCATGTAGGAGACCTGGGTTCAATTTCCAGATCATGCAACCCCCCAAAATTGGGTGGGCCATGATGGCACAGCAGACAGAGTTCTTGCCTGTCATGCCAGAGACCCAGGTTTGTTTTTTCTGTGCCCATGTGAAAAAAAAAGTGAATGTGGTGATCACCCACCATATTTTACTTATAGTAAGTTATCTTTCTATAATGACAAGTGGGAAATGCATGTTGAATTTTTTCCAGAGAAAGACATCAGAATCCCAATGGAATAGAGGAGCTATGATTCAAGTCTGATATTGATATGGATATTAATTTGGATTATATTTTATTTTTTCATAATATGACTATACTGTTTGATGTTCAATTTAAAATATATATAAATAAAAATAAAATGCCAAATTTATTTTTAAAAACATAAAATACTCTTATTTTAAATATGTGTTTTCCTTAAGACTCTTTTGAGGATTCTCTTTAATCTTTAATCTCTTCAGATCATTGATAATAGCCTTTCTACTGGATATCACACATCTTCTACCTTCTTTCTTTCAATATTATATATTCATTATATTCTTGTACGTTTGTCTATTGCTATTAGTTTTCATATTATATAGGTCTATGTTTTAAGTTTTATTTAATTGTCCTGCTTTTCTCTCATGTACAAACACTTTTACTTTGAATAATATGGAAATCCTTTCTCTTTTTTTGTGATTTTTGCTTTTAATTCAATTCTATGATATTAATATCATTCAACCTGAAATTTGGAGGAAGAGGGTGCTATAACAATTGAAAATTTTTCTTTTGTTCTGAAACCTTTAAAATAGAGCAGCAATTTTACCATTGATTCACAGGCTAAAAATTGCATGTTTTGCTCTCACATTTATACAATATTCACAGTATGTGCATTCTGTTTGAAATCTACTGCCTGGAAACAATAGTCTCCTCTATTTTATTCATTACAAATTATGAAAAATATTATGCATATTTGTGCAGTTAACATGGCACTGTAATACTTAAATTATTGCTTATATGTGCAATGTCTGTATATTAGTTTACTATAGTATTGTCTCATACGCATAAGACAAGAAAATTACCAATGAAATGAAGCAAAGCTTACTTTTGATTACAATGACATCTGTCATGGTCATGTTCATGTGTCAACTTGGCCAGGTGGTGCCCATTTGTCTGGTTGGGCAAGTGCTGTCCTGTCTGTTACTATGAAGACATTTCATAGAATTAGATCATGATCATGTCAGCTGTATCCACAGCTGATTCTATTTGTAATCAACCAAAGGGAGTGTCTTCTGCAATGAATGATTGCAGATTCATAATATTTAAATATTAAAATCTCTTAAATTCTCACACCCCTGATCAATGAAATCCATTAAATCATTGAACCCAATGACTCACTGGAAGCCTTTTAAAGAGGATTCAGAAGAGACAGGCTGTCTTCCTGCTTCAGCTGGTGAGCCTCTCCTCTGGAGTTTGTCCAAACCCTCCATTGGAATCATCAGCTTCACAGCCTGCCTTGCGGATTTTGGACTCTGCATTCCATGGTCACATGAGACACTTTTATAAGTTTTATATTTGTGAGTGCTCCCTGTTGATTCTGTTTCTCTAGAGATCCATAATAATACAACATTTAATTTTTTTCTCTACCTCCTCCCCTAAAACAATCAAATGAGAGTGAAATTAATAGACAATGTATATCCACAAAGGAAATGAGGAAAAAAGAAGTCACTGCATAGAGGAAATATCAGGTAATTTGTATGATAAGACATTTCTTACAAAGAGGGATTAAAGCCCCACATCTGAGGCTCAGATTGGATAAACTATTATATCCCAGGCAGAAGTTGAAGTTCAGGCTGTAGAGATTAAGTTATCACCCTGGATATTTACTATTAAAATATTAAAATCTCTTAAATTCTCACATCCCTCTTCAATGAAATTGAGCTGTTCACAAGCTCAGTTCATACTCATGGCATTTCCATTAAACTTCTGATTCGTAGTTATTATCTTACACACCTAAGTCATGATGTGCTTGTGAAAAGTCAATAATTTAAATGCAGAGACCAAAAGAAAAATAGTATTGATGAAACAAAGAATTCCAGAGGGGATCACATTACAGATAATAGAAGAAAAAATTAAAAGCCCATAATTTAAAAAATCTCATACGATAAAATGAAAAAGAATAGAATCCTTCCAATGAGTAAAAGTAAAAAAGTATTTCAGGAAGCTAGAAACAGTTCTTAATATGTGCAAACTCTACATGAGAAACAAAATGTGTCATAGAAAAGGTAGAAGAATAATTGAGGCACATTTTGAAAGGGTAACTATTTAATAGAGAAATAAAGAATTAGAGAGAAAAGCTTGAAAAGAAAATTAATGAAGGAAATCTAATGTAATTCTAGAAAGTGGAAAGAGGTAGAAAAGGGCAACTTGTAAAAATAAAATAATATGGATCATCCTTAAGAATGATGGAAATGTTTTTTTTAAAAAGGACCTAGTTGGTGAAAAAAACAGCCATGTATTAAAAACAGAAATAAAAACATTACACCATGTTATCTTCTTGTGAATTTCCAAAGCCCTGTTTATAAAGAGACTACTCTAAGGTCATCAGTGACAAAAAGAAAATAGAATAATAATAAATTTTATTGGGAAGAGCCTGTAATATGTGTAACTGGACTGAGGATAGTGTTATAAAGAAATATTAAAATTCATAGGAAAAGAAATATCCTAATTAATTTTTTCACACATTCAGAGCAGCAATCTATGAGAGGGTAGAATTATTGCTTATCTGGAATGTGTGTTTGCTTGTTCATTTGGGTGCTCTAAAATGCAACATTATTGTGATGTCTAGAGCCACCAAAATCTATATGAAGAAATTTCCTTTTCCTCTGCAATGAATCCTTACCCATCCTCCATACCTGCTGCTTATTGACATTTAGTTTAGCATAATGCCTTTGCTACATTCACTGGAAGCATGTTACATTGTTACTGTTGACTATAGACCCTAGCTTGCATTGATTGTGCTTTTTCATTTATACCATCCATTTTCAACACCTTGCAATGTTGACGTTCATTTTTTCTACCTCATACAAAAATGATTTTATATTTGTGTATTTAATCACAATCATTGTTCATGCCAGGCATTCCTAAATTTTACCATCTCAGTATTTATCCTCTATCTTTCTATCTTTTTCATATGTTATCCCCGGCCCTTCTTCAACTATACTTACAATAAGTTTCATTTGGTGTACTCATGTTATTGTGCTGTCATCAGGTGACATTTTGCTATCCATTTCTGAATTTTTATGATCAGTCCTGTTGCACAATGTGTATTCCTTCAGCATCAAATGCCCACTCTCTACCATATTTCTATCTCCTGATAAGATGTTTTCTTAATTTACCTCTTAAAGTTAAGTAATTAATGCTAGTTCATACAAGTGAGGCTATTCCAAAAGTGGTTACAGGACAGATCCCAGAGTTTGTCATGGGCTACCACACCACCCTCTCATATTTTTCCCTCTAGCTGCTCCAGAATATAGGAGGCTAAAGGGCTAAATACTTTTTAATCATCATAATTGACTTTTTCTCCTTTTTTGTGAACAATAACATATATATATATATATATATATAAAGTCATAAACTTCATAAATTTATTTGCCCTTTTGTTTCAGCAAATTTCACTCGGCATAATGTCCTCCAGGTTCATCCACATTGTTACATGCTTCATGAGTATATTTTGCCTTACAGCTGCATAGTATTCCATGGTATGTTTATATCACAGCTTATTCAGCACTCATTTGCTGATGAACATTTGGGCTGTTTCCATCTCTTCAAAATCATAAATAATCCTGCTATAAACATCAGTTCCTTTGAAAATATATTTAGTAATTTGATTGCTGGATCATATAGAAAGTCTATACTTAGCTTCCTGAGAAAGATAAATATGTATAACACCAGGTAGTGTGGCCCATCTGACTTCCAGAGTGATGTACCATTCTACATCCCCTACCAACATTGTAAAAGTATACCTCTTCCTCCACATCCTCTCCAGCAGTTGCTGTTTCCTGTTTTTAAGATAATGATCATTTTATTGGGTGTGACATGATATGTTGCTGTGGATTTTATTTGTATTTCCCTAATTGTAAGTGAGGTGAAACTTTTTTTTAAAGTTTGCGTATCATATATTGTAACATATACAAAGCAAAGAAATGAAAAATCAATAGTATTTAAAGCACTCTTCAAAAATTGGTTACAGGACAGATCCCAGTGTTTGCCATAGGCTACCATACCATCCTCTCATATTTTTCCCTCTAGTTGCTCCAGAATATAGGAGGATAAAGGGCTTAAATACTCTTTAATCATCATAATTGACTTTATTATCCTTCTTTTTCGTGAACAAAAACAGTGTACAAAAAAGCCATAAATTTCAAAGCACAGCTCAATTAGTTGTAGACCATATTTCAGACTTTGACATGAGATGCAATTTCACAATTTTAAGTTTTTACTTCTAGCTACTCTAAAATACTGGAGACTAAAAGAAATATCAATTTAATGACTCAACATTCATATTTATTTGTTAAGTCCTACCTTCTATGTATAATTCCTCCATCATTTTTTATCTTTCCATACCTCTCATTGGGGTTGTTTGGGCTATGACAATTCAAAATTGTTGATATTGGAAGGGTCTGTCAGTAATATGGAGTATGGAGATGGAACTATCTCATGTTCTAGAGAGGCTGGGCTAGGTTTCAGGATTTGTCTGGACCAGGTACCCATCTAGAGGTCGTAGGTTTCTGGCAAGTTACTCTAGTGCTTGGAACCCTTGTGGAATCTTATAAATTGCCCTAGGTGCTCATTAAAATTATCTGGAATGGTCCTGTCTGGGGGTTGGCAGGTTATGATAGGTATCAAGGTCTAAATGAAGCTTGCATGAAAGCAACGTCCAGAGTAGCCTCTCAACTCTATTTGAACTCTCTCTGCCACTGATACTTTATTAATTACACTTCTTTTCCCTTATTTGGTCAGGATGTAATTGTTAATCCTACGGTGACATGACTAGATTCATCCTTGGGAGTCCCCTCCCACATTGCCAGGAGACTTTCACCCCTGGATGCCATGTCCCATGTAGGGGGGTGGGCAATGATTTCACTTGCAGAGTTGGGCTTAGAGAGAATGAGGCTATATCTGAGCAACAAAGAGGTCCTCCAGAAGTAACTCTTAGGCATGCTTATAGGTAGTCTAAGATTCTATGTTACCTACTTAAGCTAAACAAGAGTAAGCCTCATGATCTAGGGCATGGCCTATTGATTTGGATGTTCCTAAAGTTTGACACAGTATCAAGGAATTCCCTGATGGTAAGGTTTAGTAACTCCATAGTCTTTCTCCCCTCCCTCAGGGGACTTTGCCAATATTTCTGATTATCTGGTTAATATACTCTAGGATGTTTCCAGGCATTACAATAATCTATATAGGATTAAAAGACCACTTTCTTATTCTGTGCTCTCTGTGTTTCAGTTGTTCAAATGAGCTATACAGATAGGTTGAATTAGATTATGCACTACAGAAAATTTCTATTCCATATCAAATAAACCTTTCTTCCATTCGTCTCAAAGAGTATGTGTGGTTCTAAAATATAGACACTGTCTTCCTTACCCCTATGCTCTGAATTACTTTAACCCCAACCTGTTCAGCTTCATTCTTATCTCTAAATATCAGGTTATATATAAAAAAACAGCTTCTCTAAATCCAGAAATAATAATCACCACTCCAGAATTAATGTGTCTGCTCTAAAAGTTACAATCTTGGCCCTTGTTTTTTTATAGCCATTTTCTAAAAGTGACCATACCATTGTTGTTTTTTTGTTTCTGGCTTATTTTTTCTCAAACCAAATGTCTCCATGTTCATTCATATCATTTCATGCCTCACAACATCGTTCCTTTTTGTAGCAGCAAAGCCTTCATTTATAAGTATACACCATCATTTGCCATTCTACTTCATCAGTGCATCCTCAGCCACTCGCATTCACTGGGCATCATGTAGAGGGCCCAAAGTCTACCATCCATCACCATTCTCAATTTTATATAATTTCATTGTTTCCAAGAGACAGAAAACCAGCAAACACATTCTCACCAAATGGGAGCTCTAAACCTCCTCTTAACACTAGTCCCTCACCCCATTATTTGCCTTTGCTGTTGCTGTGGAAGTGCTGATTGTTTCCTTTTGAGCATAGATTAGGACATGCAATAGCACTTTTCCCCTGTACCCTGGACTTAAATTCTCTTTGTACAAGAATCATATCTTTGAAGTAATTCTTACAATAACTTTCATATTTCTAGTGTGAGTCAGTGGGAACGTAGATCTATACAACCCCTTTCAATCTTGTTCATCTTCAATATGGTAATATTACTTCTAGACCCACTAGAAAATCACCTTGGCTCCTATCTATTACCTTACATTAGAGTTCAACATCATTAGCTAATGGGTCACCCATCTCTAGCTTCTATGTATCTCTAAGTCTCCTATGTTTTGTATTATAAGTTTGATTATACCTTTATGATGGCCATAAAAGTGGAATCATACACTATCTGTCCTTTTGTGTCTGGCTAATTTCAGTCAGCATTATGGCCTCAAGGTTCATCCATCTTGTCATGTGCTTCAGGGCATCATTTTGTCTTACTGCTGAATAATATTCCATCGTATGTATATACCACATTTTGTTGATCCACTCATCTTTTGATGGGCATTTGGTTTGTTTCCGTTGTTTGGCAATTGTGAATAATATTGCTACAAACATTGGTGTGCAAACATGTGTTTGTGTCATTGCTTTCAACTCTTCTAGGTATATACGAAGTAGTGCTATTGCTGCGTCATAAGGCAGTTCAATATTTAGCTTCCTAAGGAATCGCCAAACAGTCTTCCATAGTGGCTGCACCATTTTACATTCCCACCAGCAGTGCATTAGTGTCCCAGTTTCTTCACATCCACTCCAATATCTATAGTTTCCTGATTGTTTAATAGTAACCTTTCTTATAGGTGTGAGGTGGTATCTTATTATAGTTTGGATCTGCATTTCCCTCATAGCTAGTGAAAATGAGCATCTCTTCATGTGATTTTGAGCCATCTGTATTTGCTCTTCTGAAAAATTCCTATTCACAACTTTAGCCCATTTTACAATTGGATTGTTTGTTCTTTTGTTGTTGAATTCTGTGATTTCTTTTTATATACAAGAAATCAAACCTTTGCTTGATATGTGATTTCCAAATATTTTCTGCAATTGAGTTGGCTGTCTCTTCACCTTTTTCACAAAGTCTTTTGAGGTGCAGAAGTATATGATTTTGAGGAGTTCCCATTTATTTATTTTTTGGTTGTCGTTGCTTGTACTTTGGATGTAAAGTTTAGGAACCTACCTCCTTTTCCTAGGTCTTGAAGATGTTTCTCTACATTTTCTTCTAGAAGTTTTAGGGTGCTAGTTCCTATATTTAGGTGTTTTATCCACTTTGAATAAATTTTTATGCAGCGTGTAAAATAGGGGTCTTCTTTCATTCTCTTGGCTATTGATATCCAGTTCTTCCTTGCCCAATTATTGAAAAGACTATTTTGTACCAGTTCAGAGCATTTGGGGCCTTGTCAAAATCAGTTGACCATAGATTTGGTGGTCTATTTCTGCACTCAATTCAATTCCATTGGTCAATGCTTCTATCTTTGTGCCCATATCATTCTGTTTTGACCACTCTAGATTTATGATAGGTTTTAAAGTCAGGGAGTTTTAATCCTCCCACTTCATTCATTTTTGGGATGCCTTTAGCTATTTGGGGTCTCTTTCCCTTCCATATGAATTTAGTAGTTAGCTTTTCCAAATCTTCAAAGTAGATTGTTGGAATTTTGATTGGTACTGTGTTGAATCTGTAGATGAACTTGGGGAGAAATGATATCTTAACTATAAATAGCCTTTCTATCCATGAGCAGGCAATGTCTTTCCACCTATTTAGATTCCCTTTGATTTCTTTTAGCAATGTTACGTAGTTTTCTGTGTACAAGTCTCTTATGTCTCTAGTTAAGTTCATTCCTAAGTATTTGATTCTTTTAGTTTCTGTTTTGAATGGAATTTTTTTCCTTAACTTACTCCTCAGTTAGATCATTACTTATGTATAGAAATGTTACTGATTTCTGCACATTAATTTTATATCCCGCCACCCTGCTGAATTTGTTTATTAGCTCAAGTAACTTTGCTGTAGATTTATCAGGATCTTCCAAGAATAGTGTGACATCTGCAAATAAAGAGAGTTTTGCTTCTTCCTTTCCAATTTGGATGCCTTTTATTTCTTCGTCCTGCCTGAGTTCTCTAGCTAGAACTTCTACCACAATGTTGAATAATAGTGGTGACAGTGGGCACCCTCATCTTGTACCTGATCTTAGGGGGAAGGCTTTCAATCTCTCTGCATTGAATATGAGGCAGGCTATTGGTTTTTCATATATTTCCTTTTTCATATTGAGGTGGTTACCTTTGATTCCTATCTTTTGGAGTGTTTTTTTTTTTATCAGAAAAGCATGCTGAATTTTGTCGAATGTTTTTTCAGCATCAATCGAGATGATCATGTGATTTTCACTTTTGATTTGTTAATGTGCTGTATTATATTAATTGATTTTTTTGTGTGTTGAACCATCCTTGCATTCCTGGTATAAACCCCACTTGGTTATGGCATATATTTCTTTTAATGTTTTGTTGGATTCGATCTGCTAATATTTTTTTAGAATTTTTGCATATATGTTCATTAGGGAGATTGGCCTGTAGTTTTCCTTTCTTATAGCATCTTTACTCAGTTTTGGTATTAACATGATATTAGCTTCATAAAATGAGTTAGTTAGAATTTCTTTTCCCTTAATTTTTTGGAAAAATTTGAGTAGGATCGGTGTTAGTTATTTCTGGAATGTTTGATAAAATCCCCTTGTGAAGCCATCTGGCCCTGGGCTTTTCTTTGTAGGGAGATTTTTGATGACTGATTGAATCTCTTTACTTGTGATTGGTTTGTTGAGATCTTCTATTTCTTCCTGTGTCAGTGTAGCTTGTTTGTGTGTCCCCAGGAATTTGTCCATTTCATCTAAGTGTTCTACTTTGTTAGTGTATAGTTGTTCATAGTATCCTCTTATGATTTCTTTTATTTCTTCAGGGTCTATGATAATGCACCCCTTCTCATTTCTGATTCTGTTTATTTGCATCCTCTCTCTTTTTTTGTCATCCTTTTTAGTGGCCTATCAGCTTTATTGATTTTCTCAAAGAACCAACTTTTGGTTTTATGATTCTTTCTATTATTCTTTTGCTCTGCCATTCATTTATCTCTGCTTTAATGTTTGTTATTTCTCTTCTTCTATTGGCTTTGGCGTTAGTTTGTTGTTCTTTCTCAAGTCCCTCCAGGTTTGCTGTCAAGTCTTTGATTTTTTCTCTTCCTTCCTTTTTTTTAATATAGGCATTTAAGACAATAAATTTCCCTCTAAGCACAGCCTTTGCTGCATCCCATAATTTCTGATAAATTGGATTCTCATTTTCATTCATCTCCAGATAGCTGCTGATTTCTCTAGCAATTTCTTCTTTGAACCACTTGTTGTTTAAAAATGTGTTATTTAATCTCTATATATTTGTGAATGTTCTCATTCTTTGGTGGTTATTGAGATCCAGCTTCATCCCATGTGATAAGAGATAGTGCTTTGAATAATTTCAATATTTTTAAATTTATAAAGACCTGTTTTGTGCCCCAGCATATGATCTATCTTGGAAAATGTTCCATGAGCACAAGAGAAGAATGTATAACCTTGTGCTTTGGGGTGCAGTGTTCTATATATGTCTGTTAGGTCTAATTCATCTATCAAGTTATTTAACGTCTCTATTTCCTTATTGATCTTCTGTCTGGTAGTTCTATCTATATAAGAGAGTGGTGTATTGAAGTTACTACTATTATTGTTTAAACACCTATTGCTCCCTTCAGTTTTGTCATGTACATCAGAACTCCTTGATTGGGAGCATAAATATTTATGATCGTTATATCTTCTTAGTGAATTGACCCTTTAGTTTGTATATAGTGCCCTTCTTTGTCTTATATGCTGTCTCTGCATTTAAAGTTTATTTTGTCAGATATTAGTATAGCTACTCCTGCTTTCTTTTGGTTACAACTTGCATGGAAGTTCTTTTTCCATCCTTTCACTTTCAATCTATTTGCATCCTTGATAAGTCTCTTGTAAGCAGCACATAGCTGGATTATGTTCTTAATCCATTCTGCCAATCTATATCTTTTAATTGGTAAATTTAGTCCATTAACATTCAAAGTTATTACTGAAAAGGTGTTTCTTGATTCTACCATCTTATCTTTTTATTTTAATTCACACATCTATATATTCTTTTCCCTCTTTCTCTTTATATTCCTTAAATTACCCTTAGTGGTACTCTTCAATTCTGTACCCTCCTCCAGACCGCTCTCTCCTCCCCTTTTTTTCAGCTGGCAGAACTCCTTTTAGTATTTCTTATAAAGCCAGTCTCTTGTTGACAAATTCTTTCAGGACTTTTTTTGCCTGTGAAAGCTTTAATTCCTCCCTCAATTTTAAAGAACAATTTAGCTGGGTACAGAATACTTGGCTGTAAATCTTTTTCTTTCAGGATCTTGAATATATCATACCTCTTCCTTCTTGTCTCCAGGGTGCTAGTTGAGTAGTCTGAACTCAGTCTTATTTGATTTCTCTTGTATATAGTAGATTGCTTTTCTCTTGCTGCTTTCAGGATTTTCTGCTTCTCTTAACATTTGACAGACTGATAGTATATGTCTTGGGGAAGGCTATTTGGATTTATTCTGTTTGGCATCCTTCGGGTTTCTTTGACTTGTGTATTTATGTCTTTTATGAGGGTTGAGAAGTTTTCCCGCATTATAACCTCAGCTACTCTTCCTAGCCCTTTACTCCTCTCTTCTCCTTCTGAGACACCAGTGATTCTTATATTTGAGTGTTTTGTTTTGTCTATTATTTCCCTGTTTGCATTCAAGTTTTTTTCATCTTTTTTGCCATTTGCTGTTTTGAGTCTTCGAAGTCAATTATACTGTCCTCTATATCAATTATATTTTCTTCTTTCTCTTCAAATCTGGTGTTGTGTGCCTGTAGTATGTTTTTTATTTGGTCAACAGAGTCTTTAATCTCTGTGATTTCTACTATTTTTCCATATATTATTTCAAATTCCTCTTTGTGCTCCTCTACTGTCTTCTTGTTCTTTGTGTCATTTGCTATCCTGCTTATTTTATTAAGTAAAGTTGTATGAACATCCTTGATTAGTTGTTCCAACATCTGTGTCTCCTCAGGTGTTTTAATTTTGTCATTAAACAGAGCTCTATCTGTCTGCATTGTGATATGCTTAGTGATCTTCTGCTGTCTTTGTCACATGTAGATATCTTAACTGATTTACTTTGAGAGTTGATTTCTTTCAGTTGTCTAAGGCCTTGTGTTTGTGGGATGATTGTACATCAAGGAGCAGGGTATGTGGTGGAGCGCTCAGTACTGTGATTTGTTTCAGAGCAGGTATGGGCATAGGTTAGGGATGTTACACTGCTGCTTTTGAATGTGGGTGCCTAGCAGTCAGGGAGGATGTAGTTGTGCAGGTGTACCAGTCTGGAGGATGTAACCCTGGTGTGTACTGGTCTAAGGCATGGGGCCCTTTGTGCACATGTGTAGAGCTGTGACAGCAGGTCAACATTGTGCCTTCATGGTTTGGGGACAGATGTGACTCAGCTGTGCAGGTTGGCACTTTCTCAAAGCTGGGAAGCAAGGCTGAGGGCTGTGCACATGTGTGGTTCTTGGACTGCTGCAATGTGCAGCTCCCAGAGATGAATAATGTGATTGGGGGTCCCTGTGATTGTGTCAGCCTGGGAGTGCCATAAACAGATGTGCTGAGCTTAGGGAGGGTGGGTGAGGCTGTGAGACACTATGGGCATTGGCAGGCAGGGGTAGCCTAAGTATGGAGGTTAGTGCCTGCAACTATTATGCACTGGTAATAGCCTGCAGGGAACAGAGAGGTGGAGGTCATGTTTGGGAGGGATGCAGGAGAGGTGGTTGATCTGTGCTTGGGGTGGGAGTGGGGGGCAGATATGTGCACTGGAGGCTGGTGGGGTGGGGGTGCCAGGAGCATGGGGAATGGGAGCGGGTGAGGGGGTTCAGGGGTGTGGGGTGAGTTACCGGTCACAAGGCTGCAAGTGTGAGAGCAGCACACCCAAGGAATGTGGCCTGGCTTACTTCCTAGTCCCATGTACCTGTCCATGGGTTCCTGCAGGCTCCACCACAACATACCTCCATGTCAGGCTCCAACTTTCTGCCTCTCAGTTCCTCAGCCTCTGCAACCAGGTTACCACATGTGGTGCAGAAGGTGCTCCTAGGTCAGCAGCACTCCCAAATTGCTGCCTCAGATCCTCTCCTGTCCCTTCTCTAACTTTTCCATGGAGCAGGGCTAATCTGAAGCTGGTCTAGTTGGCTATCTTCCCAGAAGTCCATCAGTGGAGCATCCTTTTATATGCCTTTTAGCTATTTGAATTTCCTCTTCTGTGAAATTTCTGTTCATGTCTTTTTCCCACTTATTAATTGGGTTGTTTGTCTTTTTGATGTTGACTTGTAGAAAATTCTGGATACTGAACCCTTATCTGATATATGATTTCCAAATATTGTCTCCCATTGCATAGGTTGCCTTTTTATTTTCCTGACAAAATTCTTTAAATAAATAAATAAATAAAAAGTGTTCGTTTGTTTGTTTATTTGTTTGTTTATTTATTTTTGAATTTGTAGGCACTGGTAATTGAATCCAGGTCTCCAACATGGCAGGCAAGAACTCTGCCTGCTGAACCACCATGGCCTGCACCCAAAAGTGTTTAATTTTGAGGAGATTCCATTTATCTATTTCTTTTTTTCATTTTTTTAATGATCATTTACTTGTATAAATACATGACTTGTCTTTTAATATAGTCAATTTTGTTAATACATTTTCAATTGCTAAACCAATTTTGTATTCCTGGAGCAAACTGGTTTCGATGATGCTTCATCAATTTGTATACATGTCTGGATTTGACTGGCTGATATTGCACGATCCTTAAGAATATGAATGCAAATGAATATTAAATAGCATCTTTTTTCATTGTTAATGCTTTGGGTGTAAGTTCTAGGAAACTGCCTCCTATTGCAAGATTTATAAGATGTTTCCATACATTTTCTTGTGATAGTTTCATGTTCTTAGCTCTAATGTTTAGCTATTTTATCCATTTTGAGTTAATTTTTGTACAGTGTGTGTCATGGTTAGGGACATGTGTCAACTTGGCCAAGTTGTGGTACCTGTTTATCTGATTGGGCAAGTACTGACCTGTCTGTTGCAATGAGGACATTTCATAGGATTAGGCCATGATCACGTCAGCTGCATCCACAGCTGATTCCATTTGTAATCAGCCAAAGGGGAGTGTCTTCTACAATTAGTGATGCTAAATCTAATCACGGAAAGCCTTTTAAGGAGGACTCAGAGGAGACAGGCCCCATTCCTGCTTTGGCTGGTGAGCCTCTCCTGCAGAGTTCATCCAGACCCTCCATCGGAGTCGTCGCTTCACAGCCTGCCCTGTGGATTTGGACTCTGCATTCCTGCGGTCATGTGAGACACTTTTATAAATTTTGTATTTGCAAGTGTTCCCTGTTGATTCTGTTTCTTTAGAGAACCCTAACTATACAGTGTGTGAGGCATATATCCTCTCACATTCTTTTGCAAATGTATAGCCAGTTCTCCAAACACCATTTATTGAAGAGGCTGTTCTGTCCCTGGCGTGTTGGTTTGATGGCCTTATCAAAGAGCAATTGTCCATAGATGAGACAGCCTACTTCTGAACACTCATTTTGATTCCTCTGGTCAGTATAACTATCTTTGTTTCAGTACAGTGCTGTTGTGATCACTATAGCTTTGAAATATGTTTAAAGCCAGGTAGTGTGAGACTGCCCACTTCATTTTTCTTTCTCAAAATATTTTTGGCTATTCAGGGTCCCCAGCCTTTCCAAATAAATTTTATTTTTGGTTGTACTATTTCTGCTAAGTAAATTATTAGTATTTTAATTGGCATTGCATTAAATGTTTAAATAAATTTGGGTAAAATTGAAATCTAACTATATTTAGTCTTCCAATCCATGGACACTGTATGCCATTCTATCCATTTAGGTTTTCCAGTATTTCTTTTAGCAATTTTTTGTAGTTTTACATGTATAGGTCTTTTGTATCCTTAGTTAAATTTATTCCTAAATATTTTATTCTTTGTTTGCAATTGTAAATGGAATTTTTTCTTAATTTCCTCCTCAGATTCCTTATCACTGGTGTATAGAAACACTACTGATTTGGGGGGTTTGATATTGTACCCTGCCACATTGCTATACTGATTTATTAACTCTAGTAGCTTTGCTGTAGATTGTCCAGGATATTTGCCATATAGCAACATCATCTTCAAACAGTGAGAGTTCTACTTCTTCCTTTCCAATTTGCAGGCCTTTTATTTATTTTCTTTATCTAATTGCTCTGGCTAGAACTTCCAGCACAATGTTAAATAGCAATGGTGACATTAGACATCCTTGTCTTATTCCTGATCTTAAAGGGACAGTTTTCAGTCTTTCTCCATTGAATCTGAATTTAGTTTTGGATTTTTCACATATTCCCTTTATCATATTGAGGAAGTACCCTCCTATTCCTATCCTTTGAAGTGTTTTCATCAAGAAAGGATGCTGAATTTTGTCAAATTTCTTTTCTGTAACAATTGTTAAGATCATGTGATTTATCCACTTTGACTTACTGATGTGGTATAATACATTTAATTGATTTTCTTGTATTGAATCTCCCTCATCTACCTGGAATAAATCTCACTTAGTCATGATGTATAATTCTGTTAATGTGCTATGGATTTGGTTTGAAAGTATCTTGTTCAGAATTTTTGCATCTATATTCATTAAAGTGATTGGTCTGTAGTTTTCATTTTTGATAGTATTTTTGGTTTTGGTATTAGGGTGATTCGGGCTTCATAATATGAGTTAGGTAGCTTTCCCTCCTTTTCAATGTTCTTGAAGAGTTTGAGTAAGATTGGTGCCAATTATTTCATGCACTCATTCATTTTTGGTAAAAATATAATGATGAAGCAGCTGAAGAAGAAGTTTGGTGATTTCTCAGAAATTTAAAAATAGAATTACCATGTCCTGGTAATCCCACTTCTAGTAATACACCCAAGATATTTAAAAGCAAGAACTCAAACAGAATTTCACATCAATGTTCATGGTGGCATTATTCAGAATTGCCAAAATAAGGAAGAAACCCAAGTATCAATTAACCAATAAATAGATAAACAAAATGTATTATATACATGCAATGAATTACTAGTTTCTATGAAAAATGGATGAAGTTCTTATTGTATACTACAAAATGGATGATCCTTGAAGACATAGCATTATGTGAAATAAGCCAGATCTAAAAAGACAAATATTTTATGATGTTATTGATATGTAATAACCAGAATAAGCAAATTCATAGAGTCAGAATCTAGAATATAAGTTACCAGGGGATGAGGTGATGTAAATAATGAGGACTTAAATCATAACTTTTACAGGGTTTCTCTTTGATATGATGAGAAAGTTTTGGTAAAGGGTGATGGTGATGGTAGTAGAACAGTGTGGATATAATTAACAGCTCTGAATGATTTATTCAAATGTGGTTAAAAAGGGGAAACTTAGGTTCCCTATATGTTCATAGAATACATTTAAAAAAATAGGACAGGGTGGGCAATGGTGGCTCAGTGGCAGAGTTCTTGCCTGCCATACTTGAGACCTGGTTTGATTCCTGGAGCCTGCCTATGTTAATATATATATATATATATATATATATATATATATATATATATATATATATATATATATATGTATATATATATATATATATATGACAGGATAATAGTAAACCCTATTGTGAATGATGGACTACTGGTAATGATACAATTTTAAAAACGTTTGTTCATGATTGTAACAAATATATGACACTAATGCAGTGTTAATGATAAGGTATCACATAGGAAATCTGTATTTTATGCATTTTTTTGTAAACCAACTACTTCTCTAGTTAAAAAAATAAACATATTGTAAAGAAAGTAAAGCTCAAAATAATTCTTAACATGAATAGTTAAACCTATGATTTTATGTTAAGCATTAAAAATAAAGTGGTATATTGTTAAATCAAACAGAAATTTATTTTAGGTTTCCAAATAAAAAAGTATACACCTACTAACTCTATGCCTCACACACTTGCCCCATTAAATTCTTTCATACAAGCTCATCAACCCCAACACACTGGGGCTCCCTAGTCAGTCTATTTTTGTCAGAGTGTTCAAGTTCAAATACAAGTTGGATCATATTGATTCTGTCTTAAAACAGCTGAAGGCTTTCCTCTACTGCATAGTACAAATTAAAAATACTTTCCATAAAAAGCAGTGTCTACTGATGTAAATCTCTTTCCTCATATTTTTCCCCATTATCACCTTGTTTCTGTTTTACTGTTTCCCTGGGGCTGCACTGCCCTCTGCTGGTCACATGGAACCCATTGGGGATGGGCTAACTATGAACCTTCTTCCAGTAAAACTCTGTCCAGGTAGGCTCCCTTTCTATTCAACACAAAACTCTGCCTCCTACCAAGGCAAAACTTGTTGGTGAGAGGCAATGACAGCCCCACTTATATCTGCAGTTCAAGTCACTGCAAATAATGCCATGGAAGCTATTTAAGAAATGAAGACAATAATTGGAAGGTAGAATTAATTATGGTTCTGTACATAGATGTGTAAACTACTGAAAGAATAAAAAAATGACATAATGATCTACTACTCCTCAGTAATATTTTATTATTGGCTGATATGAATTAAGAAAGTCAATGGAGAAAATGGTAATCTATTTTCCCTTTGGACTCAGATAGATTGATACAACCTCATTCTTGGGTACTCTTGAAGCCCATGGGAGAAAAATAACAGATGTAAACGGTGGAGCACTTCAACTTCCTGTGTCTGCCAGCATATATATGGATGAAGGCACATTATTTGAGCATCATAGGAGTTTGTAGGAGCAGGGGTTAAACCAAGGCCTTTAGAATTTGTTGAGAACAGCTGGCTTCAGGGTAGTGGCAGTGGTAATCTTTGGAGATTGTTATTTGCTTAATGGAGAACAGTCTGGGAGAGAGAGAATGTTTGTTTTGTCTTAGCCCCAGGTTCTTTTTGGTAATCTTAAATAAGCACTCTGTATTCTCACCAGGTGCATACACATTCTATGTCATGTGAACCCAGGAGTATATAAGCTGGAACCGTAGGAATAAAACTGTCTGTTGTCACTGAACTTCAGACCCCCTGATCCTGTCTGTATCTTTCTCATCATTCCTTAATATCCTTCACACTCCACTCTGTTCCAGCATGGAAGCAACAGGAGTTTTCAGAGAAATAAATGCATTTGCTGGCCTCTGTTGAAAGGAAATTTCACAACCTCCTTCTATCCTTGCTATCAGCTATAATTTCTTTAGTTCTAAATCTCAGCAGACAGCTGGAAACCTCATGGACAGTGATTGGAGTGATATTGTTAAATCATTATTTTTAGAGTAAAATTTGTTTTAGACTTAAAATAACCTGAAAAATAAAATAGTGGGTAAAACTTTATTTAAAAAAATAATGAAAAATAGAATATAAAAAGATTATATTATTAATTACTATCTGATGTTCTGACAGTCAATGTAATGATATCAACTTTCCTTGAAATGAAATTCAATGGAAGATACTGCATTTTTTTCATTAACTTAGGAAGTGTTATGATTTTTTTAATTCTTGGTATATTTATAATATCTTGATTCAGAAATGCATATAATGAATATAAGTAAGTTTCATATATCTCAATAAGCTGGAAGTGTATTCAATGCTAAATGAAATAACAGTTTATGAAAGGTATATATGAAATAATAAAAGAAAATTAAAAATAGGCATGTTTTGTTTATAAAAAGGCCTATGATGTTTTCCCCTAAAATATTGGCAGGCACATGAGTCAGAATTATAGAGTCTGGTCTTGAAAGGTTTTTCCCTATTTTATTACCTTCATACTAAAAGACACAAGAATAGACAAGTGTGCCAGTGTTAAACTGTTGTGTACCACAGAAAGAACATTTCTTTAATTATGATTTAATATTATAAAGTGGGATCTTTGTTTTTAATTAAGTGTTTGCGTGGAAATGTGACTTACTGAATTGTGGGTGGAATCTTTTGATTAGGTGCTTTCAATGGGGATTGTCTCCTCCCATTCAAAATGGGGTTGCTTACTGGAGGATTTAAAGATGGATTTATTTTAGAAAACACCTCAGAGCCCACAATGCCAGAGATCTTTGGAGATGCAGAAAGAGAATGTCCCCAGGGAAAGCCATTTGAGGAATCTGGGGGAGGTGAAGCTAGCAGAATTTGCCATGTACCTTCCCAGGTGAGACAGAAACTCTGAAAATCATCAGTCTCTTCTTGAGTTAAGGGATCTTTCCTTGGATACTTTATTTGGACATTTTCAAAGCCTTAGAACTGTAGACCTGTAAGTGAATAATTTCCTTTTACAAAATCCCTCCCATTTGTGGTATATTGCATTCTGTCAGTTTTAGCAAACCAAAACAATAAGTTAAAAATATGTCCAGGTGTGACTGTGATCATTCTTTTACTCAAACAGTCATGGGCAGTGGATAACTTTTTATGGTGAAGAATTCATAATATTTTTAACAAGAACAGCAGCAGAGAAATACCACATTAAATGTCATCATGAGAGACAGACATTTTTTTAAAAATCATTCAGAAAATATTCACTCATTTTACTGAAACATATCTCAATTCTTCTACTTTTCTCCTAATGCAATATATGCATTCATTTCCTCTAATAAATTGGAGAAAATTAAATTAGAGATATTAAATGATAAATTATTTAACATCAAAGCTATCCCAAATCAAATGACCAACATTTACTCTGACCTTTTTGCTATCCATGACTAGGGAAGTGGATAAGCATAATATTTAAAAGAAGTAGTTAAAGGGGAGAGTATAGGAGGTTGAACTGGAAACTACATTCTTAACTATTTACTACATTTACAGGAAGGTTATACAATAAAGTTTGTACAAATAGAAGGTATCAACATGGCACTGCAAGAGGATCTTGCATTGCAGTATTTCTTCACACTAATGCAATATGAATTTAGCTCCATCTCTTTTTCATCCCTTCTTCTGTGCTACATAATTTGTATTTATTGTATGGGAGGGATAGATGAGGGTGAGGATGTGGAAGTGGCAGATGTGCAGTAGGTATTGTCTCTCACTTTCATAGTTTTAGAGTTATTAGGGAAGGGAAAATAACAGCTTGCAGGAAAACATAATTATTTAACTTTTTAGATGTGTGAGAATGTCATAGAGGAAATTTTAAAAATAAATAATTTGGGTAACATGAGGCCAACATTTCTCATATATTTGATACATGCAGTAAATAAGTTATGTATCATATGGATCTCTGTGTATAAGACAATAAATAATAAAATCTTGGGTATGAGTGAGAAGAAAGAAAAGCCAGACATTAGCTAAATTCCTTATTAAAATGTTGAAATTTGTGAACACCTCTAAACTTAATGTTCTCTAGAGACAAGTGAGCTAAAGATTTTATAGAACAGATAAGAAAGGTCAATAAGAAGGATTTCAGCTTTTTATCTCAAAATTATTTACTACTCTATGTCCCTAAAGCTCTCTAGAAACTGAGATTATAATTGTCATAAAACAGAATGGAGGGTCAGCAAGTCTAGGGCACAGTGTAGTAGTGATTAGTTGGTTAGTTTCAATTAATCTAGAGTGTTGGAAAGGTTATGTAAAAGTCAGTAGAATCTTTCAGTCTTTCAACCTCTTTCACACGTTATATTTTGACTCATTATTCTACCCCCCTCCGTATCAGACATTACTCCCACGGGTGTAAGTCTCCCTGGGAACATGGTACATGACTCCCATGCATGAGCCTGACTCTGGCAAGGTTTCTTGACAAATGAAACAATATAAGGTTGCAGTGGCTAAGAGATTTCAAATAAAGTTGAGAGGTGATTCTGGAGGTTACTTTTATGTATGTTTCAGCTAGGTATTGCATATTGCTAAAGTATGCCAACCCCCAATCAACAGTCTCCTGAATAACCAGTGCTCTGAGGACATAATAGTTTCACTCAGTTTATTCTAAGAAACCTTAAACATCCAGAATGTTCTTATGGTAGACAAACCTTGAAACCCAGAGGTACTAGTCTCTACAAGAAAATCAACCATTTGTATCCCCCACCCATAATGTCAACACACACCTTCACAACATGAAGAACTTAAAATGATCATTGCCCAAATACTCCTAAAAATTGAGAGAAGAATCAAATGAGAGGGAGGAATTGTAACAGAGAAAATAGTATTTAACAAATGATCATAACTACCAGATGATTATATTGATATTTCTTTTTAGTACCCCATGCCTTAGATAAACTAGAAGAAAATACTTGAACTGTTGGAGCTGTAATCCATACAATACATTGAAATTTGACCTATAACTGCTTGTTAAAATGTACTTTGAAATCTATCATTTTTCTGAATATATGGTATATTTCACAATGAAAAATATTTTTTAAAATCTTAGCCTTAGTAAATTAATCATCCACTTCTTTAAGTCCAAGAGAACCTCTAAACAAGAAAAAGAATTTTAATTATGAATCACACACCAAGAAAGAAGATGATATTAGTCTAAATCATTGTTTGCTGCCCTATATTTAATCTTCTCTACCAAACAACTTCCTAAGCCTAGAATTTCAAGATGGTAAAATATTCAACTTTATATGGGTTCTCCCTTATTGCTCAGCTTTTAATTTTACTATAGTAAAATTATCAAGTGATTATACCCATGCTCTGTTAAAGTTTTGAGAGAGGAATTCACAGGGTTGTTGCAAGTTTTAATCTATAATGCATGTCAAAATGCTGATGGTCATATGTCAATTAATATTCATTGAGAATACTTAGGTTATATAATGAATAGTTTAATGAAGATTTTTCATGAAAACCTCTGTGCAATATTAATTCATGTTCTTCAGATATGATTCTCTGATGACAAACAGAAAAATAATGCACCTGGAAACTATTTGTGCACCAAGCATAGTTCCAGTCAGCCTGGGCATCATAGCCTCATGTTCTGCCAGGGAATCCTCTGACCATAGCTGGAAGTTCACCTTGTACCTCATCACCCACCTGGGGTTCTGGGCAAAGCCCATCACCCACAACCACTTCATTCTCCACTGTTCCATGGAGAGTTCATGGTCTAGAAAGAATGAATTCCTTTCTTTTTTTTTTTTCAGGTGCAGCTTCATTCAGTGTTCCAACCTAGTTACATTACACTTAGGTATCATTGTGCTGTCCATTTTTGAGTCCCTGTATCCAGTCCTGTTGCACAGTCTGTATCCCTCCAGCTCCAATTACCCACCATCTTACTCTGTTTCTAACTCCTGCTGGTCTCTGTTACCAATGATATATTCCAAGCTGATTCTCGAATGTCGGTTCACATCAGTGGGACCATACAGTATTTGTCCTTTAGTTTTTGGCTAGACTCACTCAGCATAATGTTCTCTAGGTCCATCTATGTTATTACATGCTTCATAAGTTTAGTCTGTCTTAAAGCTGCATAATATTCCATCGTAGGTATACGCCACAGTTTGTTTAGTCACTCGTCTGTTGATGGGCATTTTGGCTGTTTCCATCTCTTTGAAATTGTAGATAATGCTGCTATAAACACTGGTGTGCAAATGTCCGTTTGTGTCTTTGCCCTTAAGTCCCCCGAGTAGATACCTAGCAGTGGTATTGCTGGGTCGTAATCCATTCTGCCATTCTATGTCTTTTGATTGGGAAATTCAGTCCACTAACTTTTAGTGTTATTACTGTTTGGATAATATTTTCCTCTACCATTTTGACTTTTGTATTATATATATCATATCTGATTTTCCTTCTTTCTACACTTTACTCCATACCTCTCTCTTCTGTCTTTTCATATCTGACTCTAGTGCTCCCTTTAGTATTTCTTGCAGAGCTGGTCTCTTGGTCACAAATTCTCTCAGTGACTTTTTGTCTATAAATGTTTTAATTTCTCCTTCATTTTTGAAGGACAATTTTGCTGGATATAGGAGTCTTGGTTGGCAGTTTTTCTCTTTTAGTGATTTAAATATATCAACCCACTGTCTTCTAGCTTCCATGGTTTCTGCTGAGAAATCTACACATAGTCTTATTGGGTTTCCCTTGTATGTGACAGATTGTTTTTCTCTTGCTGCTTTCAAGATCCTCTCTTTCTCTTTGACCTCTGACATTCTAACTAGTAAATGTCTTGGAGAACGCCTATTTGGGTCTATTCTCTTTGGGGTGCGCTGCACTTCTTGGATCTGTATATTTAGGTCTTTCATAAGAGTTGGGAAATTTTCAGTGATAATTTCTTCCATTAGTTTTTCTCCTCCTTTTCCCTTCTCTTCTCCTTCTGGGACACCCACAACACGTATATTTGTGCGCTTCATATTGTCATTCAGTTCCCTGATTCCCTGCTCAAGTTTTTCCATTCTTTTCCCGATAGTTTCTGTTTCTTTTTGGAATTCAGTTGTTCCATCCTCCAGTTCACTAATTGTAGCTTCTGTCTCTTTAGATCTACCATTGTAGGTATCCATTGTTTTTTCCATTTTTTCTTCTTTGTCCTTCACTCCCACAAGTTCTGTGATTTGTTTTTTCAGATTTTCTATTTCTTCTTTTTGTTCAGCCCATATCTTCTTCATGTCCTCCCTCAATTTATTGATTTGGTTTTTGAAGAGTTTTTCCATTTCTGTTCGTATATTCAGCATTAGTTGTCTCAGCTCCTGTATCTCATTTGAACTATTGGTTTGTTCCTTTGATTGGGCCATATCTTCAATTTTCCGAGTGTCATCCATTATTTTCTGCTGGTGTCTGGGCATTTGATCAGATCTCCCTGGGTGTGGGACCCAGCTGGTTGAAAGGTTTTTCTGTGGAATCTCTGGGCTCTGTTTTTCTTTTCCTGCCCAGTAGGTGGCGCTCGTGGCGGTCGTTTGTCTGCGGGGCAGTCGGCCCGGGAAACCGCGCGTGGAGGCGGGGGTCGCTGGCCGTGGCTTGGGGGAGTGCCGGTCCAAATTGCCCAGCTGGCCCGAGACGCCAAGCGTGACGGGAGGGCCCCGCTATCCAATGTTCCCAGTCAGACCGGGGAGCCACGTGCGTGGAGGGGACCCCAGTCGCCAGCCACCCCAGCCGGGAAAACGTGCACCCCTCGGGTATCTCACCGCAGTGGATTCTCCCTACCCGTTCAGCCGTTCCAGAATGGGGTACGCTGTCTTTTTTGGTCTCTGTCGTGACTCCGGGAGCTGTTTCGTATTGTTTCTGTTTCTTTAGTTGCTTTTCTGGAGGAGGAACTAAGACCCGCGCGTCTTACTAAGCCGCCATCTTCTCCGGAAGTCTCTGAATTCCTTTCTTAATACTTTATTCATATTTCTCCCTCTCTACTTCTTTTTGGAACATATATATTTAGTTCTATTGAACAAAGTGTGCTCTATCACATATTTTTCAGAATATGTTTGGGGTGCATGGATGAATGCATTAAATTAGTTTAGGTGTGGCTTCAGATTAGTACTAATAATTATAATAACTATGTCTCCCCAACTTTTATCTATAAGGACAAAATATTTTAACATAAAGTAGTGATAATGTGATAAAAATGAAACTTGAGTGCGGGGATAGCTTCAGTCGGTTGCGCAGCCGGGCGGTTTCGGCTCCAGACTTCGGGTGGTTCGGGGGGCGAGCTCGCTGGGATATAACCTGTGGTAAGCCGGGCCTGCTCGCCTAGTGCGGCGAGGGGTCTAAAGGACTTGAGCCAGAGGCCAATTAATCAGTACAAAGCGTCTTTATTGTTACATGGGACAAGCTTAGGTACCGAAGCGGCTCAAGTGCTCTAAAGACCCCGAGGCTACAGGGAGCTGAGGTTATATACAGTTGCACAAAGGGAGGAGTAGGGGAGAGGGTAGGGGGTTCGAAGAGCCAATTACACAAGCTAAAAGGTAGTTGCTAGGCAAGGGCGGCAGAAGATAGCTAGAGGCAAGGACAGAATAACAAGAAGGCTTGTAGTTTTGAGATAAGCTACTGAGACAGGAGGTTTCTGACGAGAGGGGGAAGGGAGAACAGTGAGTTAGGCTACAGACATGAGAGGCAGGGAGAGAAGGTAGAAATGATTGACAATTTTTAAGTATGACTAGGCTCCAATCCCTGAGAAATATGCCACAATTCCTCTCCTTTTTCTTTTAAAGGCTCACCTGCGTGACAGGTGGTGGGCATTAACCTTTGCTGGGAGGGGTAGGGATGAGATTCCCCTTGTGCGTGGGGCTCAGAGTTTCAGGGGAAGGGTATGTACTGAGCCGACCCTTATGCAAATCTCATATGCCCCAGAAGAGCCAGAGGAGGCCTGTTTGAGCAGCCCGTCTTCTGCAGTGCTTCGCCTTGCACCCAGCGGTACCCATCTGGTAGCCAGCCGGCCCCAGATGCACGTACTCTGACTACGTGCAGCCCCCGTAGGGGAATATAGAGGATAGAGGAGTGGCGGAGGCACACAGCTTGCTGGGCTAGTGTTAAAGCAGCGGGCGCCTCAAGGTGATCAGTCTTGAGGGCAAAACTCAGGCCCCAGGGTGATCAGTCCTGGGGGTGAGTGACACTAGCCAGCTAAACTTGTGTTTGCCGACGATTGTTTGTATCGGCAAAGGGATTTTGGAGCTTAAGAGCAGCTAGGACTAGGAGTTGAGTTTGTTGTTTATGGTGAGGTATTTTTGAGAAAAGGCACTAGAATAGGAAGAAGATGCAGATGAGGATTATTAGCATAATGCTGTAGAAGATGAGATTAGAGAGTTGACAGAAGGAGGAAACTTGTGGAGGAGGTTTGTAAGGATAGAGCTAGAGAGTTTGGGTACAGATAAGCTTTTTATGCTTAGAAGTTGAGTTAGTAGGTCGTGCGCCTAGTTCCAGAGAGATTTATTATAGGCAGAGAATGTCCATTCACGCAGGGTGAGACGGGGCCAAGAGATATAGACGAGGACAGGTGTGATACAGAGGCGGGAGAAGGGGTAACGTCCATCAAAAGTAGAGGCGGCTGCCTCATACAGTGCTTTGGCATATAAAGCTAGTAAGTCTATATATTGCCGCAGGGCAGATATGGCTTGGGGGAGTAAGGGTGTTGAGTCCGGTCTGCATGGCACTTCAGCGGTGGTAGATGTTTGGGTGAGGGTGACGGCTGCGGTGACGGCTGCTGCTACAGAGGTGGTGATGGCTGCAGAGATGGCGGCGGTGATTCCGAAGTCTCGTTTCGCGTGTGGGCTGAGCTGAGTGATGGAGTTGTCCATGGGCAGTGCAGGAGCAACCCACCTGGTTGCATTGAGCGGGATCTACAGGAGTCTAGGTTGAAGTACTATGAAAACTACTGAGAAAGAGGTATTAAGGTAGTTAAGTAGGTGACATGTGTATATTTGGAAGAGTTGAAAGTTCGAGGGGGAGAATGACACGGAAGCCACGGGATTTCTGTAAAGGAAGTTGAGGGTGTAAAGCTGCCAGGCGAGCAGAGGGGAACTGGGGGCCGCACCGGCGGGTGCGGGCGAGTTCGGTTACATCCGGGTGCAGTTTCTCTAGTTGGCTAAGGTTCTGTGAAAAGGAGGGCTTTTGACTTGTTCTCACGGAGTATACTTGCGCTTATGGTTCAGGAGTAGATAAGGTGGATGCAATTAGGCTATTGAGGAGAACACGGGAGCTCGTTTTCTGCTTGCCCTGAAAGATTAGCTAATATGAGGTTTAGTAGTTTGTTGTTTGGCTGGGAGACTTCGGGGATGGCTTTCATTGACGAATTCTGCAAAAAGGTAAGGTTAATCGCTAGGGTTTCAGGAGGGGGGGAGAAATTGGGGAATGATGATAGGTTGAGAAACGCACTAGCGGGGAGGACATTGGGATCGCACGGGAGATTTAGTAAGCAATTATTAACAAAAGGTTGTGGGAATGTGGGGGAATCGGGGGTGAGGAACAGTAATCCTGGGGGATATTAGATTGCGGCCCACACTTCGCTTTCAGGAGGTTTTGCAGAAGTGGCTGTGGAGAAAATTAGAAGTGTTACAGGGAGGAGTCGCCAGGTGAAAATTCCGGAGGGGTGTGCTAGAAAAACAGTTTTACTGAAAATAATAAGCAGGTTAGCACCTAGAGGAAGAAAATGAGCAGGTTAAAACACGATGATGCACAGGAAAATTATGGCAAGTAGGATTCTTTTGAAGAGGCTCCAATCCTTTGGAGCAATTGTTGCTGGGTAGCGTAGGGACCGGTAAGCCCATCCTCTTTGCCTGCTTTGCGCAGTCGCTTTATATCTTCCTCACTGTGGGGAACTCACGGGAATGGGCGTTGCGGGGATGGGGTGAGATTAATGGGGAAGAGTGCTGCCTGTGTCGGCGGCAGCGGCCGGACCGAGGGCTAGAGCTGCCCTGGACCCGAGGGGGGGTTGCCGCCTGTGGGATTGTAACAGGGCGGCTGGGGTGAACGAGATGGCGATAGTTTTGTGCACGGCCCTGCATAAGGTGGTGGCGGGGGTGCGTAAAACTGCAGCTGCGCTTTCGGGAAGAAGGGGTTGGTGTTGCTAGGCAGCCGGGGGAGGGCCGGAGGGTAGGGAGGAGGGGACAGGACGTCCCGCCTCCACTTCCTCCGGGAGGGCGGGATAAAGGCTACGGCCCTTTTCCGGTTTGGATGATGGGGAAGAAGGCGGAAGGGTGGAGTTAGTTTATCCGCCCTGAGGCTCTCCGCCATAGTCCTGTAGGGGCGGGTGCCTTTCGAGGCGTTCCTCAAGCTGTTCGAGGAGGGACTTAGCGTCGGAGTCGGGCTCTGACTTAGAGCCGGACTGCGTCTCTGCAGCGGCTGCTGTAGTGACGCTTTTAGTTGGTTTTGGCCGGCCATCAGTGGGGGGCAAGGAGCCTTGAAGGCAAGAGCGGATAGTGATTAGCGTGGGGAGAAGCTCCGGAGGAAAACGCTTGCCTTCATGCTCCATTTCGTCTGTGACCCTGGCAATTAATCAATCATAGGTAGCTGGGGCCCAAAGTGGACTGGTTAGTAGCCAGGGGTTAAACGGCAGCAGGAGATCCCAATAAACTTGCAGCTGCCGGGCTGAAACCTTACACCTATGAGTATCTAGCAGAGCGGCCAGCGCTCTCACTTGGGGGACCTGACTTTTCGATAGAGATTGTCCCATGATGAATTTAGGTGGACTGCTCCGCGTTCTCAAAGAGAGGGATGATAACCGCGAACTCTCTAAGAGAAGGACTAGGACGGCTTTATTTCGCGAGAGAGTCTGGTGCTTACCCTGGTTCGGATAGTCCTAGTGTGTCTCCGAAGGTCTGGAGGGTGCAAATGAGATGGCGGCTGCTCCTTGGTCCCTGTTCGGGCGCCAATTGCGGGGATAGCTTCAGCCGGTTGCGCAGCCGGGCGGTTTCGGCTCCAGACTTCGGGTGGTTCGGGGGGCGAGCTCGCTGGGATATAACCTGTGGTAAGCCGGGCCTGCTCGCCTAGTGCGGCGAGGGGTCTAAAGGACTTGAGCCAGAGGCCAATTAATCAGTACAAAGCGTCTTTATTGTTACATGGGACAAGCTTAGGTACCGAAGCGGCTCAAGTGCTCTAAAGACCCCAAGGCTACAGGGAGCTGAGGTTATATACAGTTGCACAAAGGGAGGAGTAGGGGAGAGGGTAGGGGGTTCGAAGAGCCAATTACACAAGCTAAAAGGTAGTTGCTAGGCAAGGGCGGCAGAAGATAGCTAGAGGCAAGGACAGAATAACAAGAAGGCTTGTAGTTTTGAGATAAGCTACTGAGACGGGAGGTTTCTGACGAGAGGGGGAAGGGAGAACAGTGAGTTAGGCTACAGACATGAGAGGCAGGGAGAGAAGGTAGAAATTATTGACAATTTTTAAGTATGACTAGGCTCCAATCCCTGAGAAATATGCCACACTTGAGTGCAATAATAAGAATATAAAAGGTCAATTAAGGGATAACTTCTGTGAGGATTGTGAGAAAGGAACAGGCATAACTAATACCTCCACTGAAAGTACCTATAAAGCAGACAGGAGCTATCCAAAGCAACAGTTATGGACTTAGGAAACCAGGTAAAGACCATTTGCAGTTTATAAAGAAGAGCTGGACAAAAATAGTAGAGAAACTGTGACTGAAAAATTGCATTGGATGTGCTCAACTGTAGTAACTTGAACCCCTCCTCGACTCCCAAGGCTGGGGATTGTGGACCAGCTTGGGTCATACTGGTTGGTGGGATGTGGTACAGACCTTATGCAATTATGGTCAGAGAGAGTGAACCTCTGGATTCCACAGCCTTGAAACTTTCCATGCAGAAGCTCAAGGAGCTCATAGCTCCAATATTCCCATTAACAAAGAAACTGCAATGAGTAACTGAGTTCCTCTGAAGCCCCATGTGCTCAAGCTCTCACCTGAAGTCAACAGTCATTTTACACCTGTTTTTTCCTGGCTTGCTGCAGTGGTCTGGGAGAGAAAATGAGTCTCTTCTCTGGGAAAGAGGGGGATGTAGAACAGTCCTGAACCACCTGTTGATATGTGAAGTAGTATAGCAGGGTCCCTCAGCTTCAATTCTTTCTGGACAGATCCCTGCAGCACCATGGGGTCATTTATCTGCACCTTCCAGAGAAACAGAGGGATCAGATGGATAAGAATTAATATTTTAACTTTGTATGTATATGGGGAATTTGCCACTGAAGAGCTCTATCTGCTTTCTGCTGGAAAGGCTGGAAAGTTCAATATAGAAAGCTGCCTTCTACCCCTTACTCTATGGCCCTTTGGTACAGGTTTGCTCTCTCTGAGTGGGGCCATGGCCCTGGTTTAATTGTAAAGTGCTGATGAAACAAATCCCAATGAAAATTTTTAAAACAACTCCAATTAACAACAACAACAAAAACACTTATACAAGGACAACTGGAGTTTCAAAATAATCTTCAAAAATAATCCCATGCCCCACAGCACAAAAGTAAAAGGTAATTAAAAAAATAAGAACATATGGCCATGCCAAGTGATCAAAATAAAAGTAAGAAGACACATAATTTGGGAAAATTAATCAAAGTTGTTCCAAAAGAACTCCTAAATAATTTTAATGATACAGTTAAAGACATAAAGGATATTAAGAAGACTCTAGAAAGGCATAAAGAATAATTTGCAGGAATCCATAGAAAAATAGCCACTCATGGAAATGACAGTAATTGAAGATGAAAGACAAAATATAGTAGAGATAAACAACTGCAGATATTTAGATGAAGAAGAAAGCATCAGTGAACTACAGGACAGAGCAACTGAAGTAGAACATATAAAGGAAAAAACAGGAAAAAAGTGAACTGCGTGTTAGGGAAATGACTGACAACACAAGTGCATAAATATATGTATTATAAGTGTCCCTGAAGGGGAAGGCAGGAATAAATGGCCAGGAAGAATATTTGAGGACATAATGGCTGAAAAATTCCCAAAATTTTTAAAAGACATGAATATGCAAGTCACAGAAGCCCAACATATTCCAAATTGAAAAACTCCTAATAGACCCAGTCAAAGACATATATTAATTAGTCTGTCAAAGGCTGAGGAGAAAAAGAGAATTCAAAAAGCAGCAAGAAAAAATTGATGCATCATATTAAAAGGAAGCCACATAGCATCAAACATTGACTTCATGTCAGCCACTATGGAAGCAGGAAGGCAGTGGTATGATATATTTAAGGTACTGAAAGAAAAAAAAATGCCAACCATGAATTATTAATCCAGCAATGCTGTCTTGCAAAAGTGATGTAGAGCTTAAAATATTCCAGATAAAAAAGTGCTTAAAGTATTCATTAGAAGAGACCTGCCCTGCAAGAAATACTAAATACAGTTCTGCCAGCTAAAAGAATAACAGGAGAGAGAGAGGCTTGTAGAAGAGTACCGATAGAATGACTGTTAGTAAGGGTAATTGAAAGGATAAAAGAGATAAAGTATATGTAACAAATAAAACTCAAAGGATTAAGTAAATAAAGTAAGGATGGGTTTTAGTAATAACATTGAATGTTAATGGATTAAGTTTCCCAATCAAAAGACATTTATTGGCATAACATATAAAATAACATGATCCAATTATACTCTGTTTACAAAAGGCTCCTTTTAGACCCCAAAATACAAATAGGTTGAAAGTGAAAGAATTGTAAAATATATTCCATGCAAGCAGTAACCAAAACCAAAAACAAGCAAACAAAAACTGAGTAGTTATATTAAAATCAGGCCAAATGTACTCTAAATGGAAACATGTTATGAGACAAAAAGGGCACCATATAATAATAACAGGGGCTATTCATCAAGAAGAAATAACATTCAGCAATATTTATGCACCTAATCAAGTTGCCCCAAAGTACATGAGACAAACACTGGCAAAACTGAAGGAAGTAAGAGAATCTCCACAATAATAGTTGAAGACTTCAACATACCACTATTTTAATGTATAGAACATCTAAAGGAAGGTTCAATATGGACACAGAGACCCTAAAATATATGATAAGTGAACTGTGTCAACAGATATATATAGAATATTGTACCCCCAAACTGCAGGGTATACATTCTTGTCAAGTTCTTATTGAACATTCTCCAGGATACACTACATTTGGGGGCACAAAATAGTTCTTAATAAACTTTAAAAATATTGAAATTATAAAAAGAAGTTTCTCTGATCATAATGCAAAGGAGCAGGAAATCAATAACAAAATGAAGAATTGTAAATTTCACAAATAAATGGAGGTTAAGCAAGATGGTCTTTAATAATATATGGGCCTAAGTACAAACTGTAAGGGAAATCAGTAAAGTGCTGACAGGGATTTTTATATCAATAAAATCCTATGTTAAAAAGGGAAAAAGATCTAAAACAAAATACCTAAATGGAAAAACTTGAGAAATTAGAGAAAGAACAGAAAATTATTCCCCAAGGAAGGAGAAGGAAATAAATAACAAAGCTTAGAATGGGAATAAATGAAATGGAGACAAAGGTAAAACAGTAGAGAAAATCAATTAAACCAAATTTTTGTTCTTTGAGAAAATCAGTAAAATTGAAAATCCCTTAGCCAGAATAGCAAAGGCAAAGGAGAGAAGACACACAAAGAAATTCAGAATTGAGAAGGAGTCATTATCACAAACTGTAAAGTTATTAAAGGATACTATGAACAACTGTATGCCAATAAATTAGACATCTTAGATAAAATGGTTGATTTCCTATAAACACACAACATACATTGACTCAAGAAGAAATAGAGTACCTAAATAAACCAAAAACAAACAAAAAAAAACATTGATACCATCACAAAAATTTTTCCAACAGAGGAAAGCCCAGGACCAGATGGCTTCACAGATGAATTTTACCAGGTATTCCAAGAACTACCACCAGTCATGTTAAAACTCCTTCAAAAAATTGAAGAGGGCTCACTACCTAACTCATCCTATGAGGCCAATATCACACTAATTCCAGATAGATAATACAAGAAAACTACAGACTGATTTTCTAATGAACACAGATGCAAAAAGCTCACAAAATATCTGCAAATCAAATCCAACAGCACATTCAAAAAATTATATAGTATGATCAAGTAGGTTTTATTCCAGGTATACAATGATGGTTTGAAACATGAAAATCAAAGGGAAACATACACATGATCATCTTGATTGATGCATAAAAGGCATTTCACAAGTTCCAGCATCATTTCTTGACAAAAACACTTTGAAGGCAGAAATAAAAGGAAACTTCCTCAACATTTAAAAGAGCATGTATGAAAAATCTATAGATAATATTATACTCAACAATGAGAGATTGAAAACTTTCCCTCTCAGGATGGCAAAAATTCAAGGGCATTGACTGTCACCATAGTCATTCAACAATGTACTAGAAATTTTAGCTACAGCAATTATGCAAGAGAAAGAAATGGAAATATCCAAATTGGATAGGAAGTAAAACCTTTGTTATTTGCAGACAAGAAAATCATATACGTAGAAAATACAGAAGAAAACTGTAATACAGCTGCTTGAGCTAATAAATGAATTCAGCAAATTTCAGGATACAAGATCAATATGCAAAAATCAGTAGGGTTTCTATGCTCTAGTAAGAAATATTCTGAAGAGGTAAGCAAGAAAAAAATTCCATTTACAATTGCACATTGAGAAATTAAATATCTAGGAATAAGTTTAACAAAGGACGTAAAGGGCTTTGTACTAGCTTGAGGCTATTATTTTCCCAGAAAAACACTGTTCTTTAATTCTTACTCAATATTGCTGGGTGAGGTCTTTTTATTGTTTCCATAGTGATGTGATCCACACAATTATGGGCAGAAACTTTTGATTAGATGGTTTCCATGAGAAGCATCTCCACCCAGTCAAGGTGAGGTTACCTTGGAAGGAACCATTTTGGGAAAGCTTCAGAACCAACAGAGCTGACACAGCCAGAGACCATTGGAAATGAAGAAGAAAAATGCCCCTGGGAGAGTTCATGAAACAAGAAGCTGGGAGAGAAAGCTAGCAGCCATCCTCATGTGCCTTCCCAGCTGAGAGAGAAAGGTGGAGCATCATCAGCCCCTTTTTTTGGAGTTATGTTATCTTTCTCTGTGTGACTTAAACTGGTCATTTTCATGGCCTTAGAACTGTAAATTTGCAAATTAAGAAACTCCCTTTATAAAAGTTGTTCCATTTCTGGTATATTGATTCTGGCAACTTTTGCAAACTAAAACAGACCTGTTCACAGAAAACTAGAAAACACTGCTAAAAGATATCAAAGATGACCAAAATAAATGGAAAAATATCCAACGTTCATCAAGTGTAAGGCTAAATGTTATCAAAACATAAATTTCTTCATGTTCAATGCAATACCCACTAAAATTCCAATAGCCTACTTTGCATAAATGGAAAAGCTAATTATCAAATGTATTTGGAACATTAATAGGCCTTGAATAGTCAAAAACACCTTGAAAAAAGAGAATGAAGTGTGAGAACTCATGCTTTCAGACTTGACAGCATATAATAAAGCCATAGTGGTCAAAACAGCATGGTGAGGCACAAAGACAGACACAGTGATTGACAGAGTAAAATTATGAGTTCAGAAATAGACTTTTAGAATTATGGTCAATTGATTTTTGACACCACTCCCAAATCCACTCAACTAGGACAAAACAAACCTTTCAATAAATGGTTAGGGGAGAATCAATATCCATTTCCAAAGAAATGAAAGAGATCTGATGCTTTAAACCATATGTAAAAATTAATTCAAAATATATCAAAGACTTAAATGTCAGAGCCAGTGTCATAAAAGTCCTTGAAGGAAACATAGGGAAACATCTTCAATATCTAGTGAAAGAAGATCATTTCTAAGACATTACACACAAAGCACAACCATCTAAAGAATAACTAGATAAGTGGGATTTCCTTAAAATTTAACACTTCTTTGTCTCAAAGGACCTTGTCAAAGTAGTGAAAAGGCAACTGACTCAATGGGAGAAAATATTTGGAAGCACATATTTCATGAGGGTTTGATCTCTAGAATATATAGAGAAATCTTGCAATTTAGAAGCATAAAGATAAGAACCCAAGTAAAAAATGGGCAAAAATATGGATAAGACATTTTTCCAAAAAGGAAATAAAAATGGCAAAAAATATATATTTATTAATGCATTCAAAACAGATGCATATATTCATTAATTATCAGGAAAATTCCAGTCAAAAGTATGAGATATCATTTCACAGGTATTAGAATGTTTTGGCTTCTTCTCTACCCCTTTTGTCTATTTTTCCTCAAACTACTTCTTATCCTTGCCATTTGAGGTCTAAAGATTAATGTACTGGTGTGTAGTTATGTAGCAACTTCTGTATAAAGGTACTTCAGTAGGAAAAGACTCCAAGATATACAAAAAATATATATACGGATTTGGTCAATGTTCAAAAATGGCATAGCTATGCATATGCTAAAACTTCACACATGCAATTTAAGGATGCACAAAACTAAGGATATAAAAATGGCAATCAGTTATAATCTGGAGATTTAGAAAGAATCAAAGTCACTTACGAAGGTGAAAGAATTTGCAAGTATTTAAATAAAAAATTACAGGGAAATTCATTAAAAATAACCACTTGAAGAAACAATAAGAGAGCTTGTTAAAGGACATGGAAAAACTGTAACATGTTGCATATTATCAGGAAATTACAAAATGTGGAGAAAAATTAAGACATACAGAAGACAAGATAACAACATATAGGGTGTCTCAGTGAGGTTCTGGTCTCAAAGTATGTCCCCACAGATTACCTATTAAATGCAAAGGGAAAAGTGTAACTTTAGAGTGGAGAATCATGGTAGATATTTCTTAAATAAGTGAGCAATGTTAATAGAGCCATTATTGGAACACACTGATATCTCAGGGCTACTTAAATTTCTATAGTATACTTGTCAAAAGTGCATAATCTGATTGTAATCAACAAGAAACATCATATAAAGCTAAATTGATGGACATTTTACAAAATAAATGGAACCCCCTTTTCAAAATATCAGTGATGAAAAATAGAGAAAAAAAGAGGGATTATTACACATTAAAAGGATAGGTGCAATGTGTGATTGTGTATTTTGTTCTAGAATATAGATTTGACAGACATAGACATAGACAAAGATTAATATGCAATTATAAATAAATAGACATTATTGAGAAATTTGAATGCATTTCCATCAAATATGAAGAATGTATTATAGAATTTGAATTATAATAGCTATCTAATTTTGTACTATTATCAGTTTTTGCTGTATGCAGTTATAGGCTTTCACAAGTCTGAAATTATTATGTACCCCAGAAAAACCATGATTTAATCCTATTCCACTCTTGTGGGAGCAGGTTTTCTCTTTTTTTATGTACAAAGATTTTTATTGTAATGGTAACTGATAAAGGCAAAAAAATAGTGAAACAGCACAAATTTAGAACAGAGAAATAGTTAATTAAATTAGCGTATAGCCACTTTAGCTTCCTACGCTGCTCAAGCAATACCATGAAATGGGTCAGGTTAAACAATGCAGATTTATTTGCTTATGGTTTTGAGGCTAAAAGAAAGTTCAAATAAAGCCATCATCAAAGCAATGCTTTTTTCCCCCAAAGATCAGCATTCTAGGGCTGGTTGCAGGTGATCCTTGGTTCCTCTGCCACATGACAAGGCATACAGTGGCTTTTCCTGTTCTCCTCCCTCTTTTCCATGTTCTGTGATGGCCAGCCTCTCACTTCCTGTGGTTTTCTCTCTCTCTGTCTGAGTTCCATTCCTCTTATAAAGGTCTCCAATTTTAGGATTAAGATCCATTATGTTTAGGCTGGGCCACAACTTAATGGAAATTTCCTCATCAAAATGTTCCAATTACAATGGATTCACACACACAGGAACGGATTAAATTTAAGGACATATTTTACTGAGGTATACACAGCTTCAAACTAGCACAGTATTCACATAATGAAATGACATGTAGATATTAAAAGCCATATTGCAAATATTTTATGGTATGAGTAAATGTCCATAATGTTATCATAATGCTTATTAATACAATAAAGATTTACAAAGCAATAGAATATTTTGTACTTTTTTTAAGTATTAAATATTTTTCTTTTTTTAACTTTTTTATTATATAGCATAACATATATACAATGCAAAGAAATAAAAAAGCAGTGCTTTTCAAAGCACTTTTCAAAAAGTAGTTACAGGACAGATCCCAGAGGTGGTCATGGGCTATCATATGAGCCTCTCAAATTTTTCCTTCTAGCTTCCCCAGAATATAGAATGCTAGAAGGTTTTAATATTTTTTTATCAGTACAATCAAATTTATTTATTTATTTTTGTGAAAAATAACATATATGCAAAAAGGCTATACATTTCAAAGCACAGCACCACATTAGTTGCAGAACATATTTTAGATTTTGACCTGGGCTATAATTCCACAATTTTAGAATTTTACTTCTAGTGGCTCTAAAATACTGGAGAATTAAGGATGTATCAATTTAATGATTCAGCATTCATATTCATTTGTTAAAATCCTATCTTCACAGTATAATGCTACCATCACCTTTGATCTTTCCACCCCTCTCATTAGGGGTGTTTGGGCTTTGGCCATTCTAAATTTTTGATATTGGAAAGGTCTGTCACTAATATGGGGTAGGGAGATAGAACTATCTGATGTTGTGTAGGGGCTGGGCTAGGTGTCAGGACTTATCTGGACCAGGGACCCATCTGGAGGTTGTAGATTTCTGGAAAGTTACTCTAGTGCATGGAACCTTCATGGAATCTTATATATTGCCCTAGGTGTTTTTTAGGATTGGCTGGTGGTCATGGTTGGGGTTTGGCAGGTTATGATAGGTAGCAAGGTGTAAGTGAAGCTTGCATAAGAGCAATCTCCACAGTAGCCTCTTGACTCTATTTGAACTCTCTGCCACTGATACTTTGTTAGTTACACTCCTTTCCCCCCTTTTTGTCAGGCTGGAATTGTTGATCTCATGGTGCCAGAGCTGGATTAATCCCTGCAAGTTATCACCCACATTGCCAGGGAGACTTTCTGCATCACTTGCATCTTTCTGTTTATTATGTTTTATTGTGTGCTGTATGGTGGGGTCACATTTCATTATTTTTCTATATGAGTATCTTGCCATTGCAGCACCATCTGCTTATTTTTTGTTTGTTCTTTTTTTTGCTTGTTTGTTTGTTTTTTGGGAAGTACATGGACTAGGAATTGAACCCAGGTCTCCTGCATGGCAGGTGAGAATTCTGCCATGAACTACCTTTGCATCCCCTTTATGTTTTAAACATTTTTATTCACACACCATAAAATCTATCCTAAATGAACAATGTCACCCAATGTAATCACATAGTTATGCATTCAACACCACAATCTATATGAGAACATTTTTGTTTTTTCCACAAATATGAAAAAATTAAAAATTAAAAGAAAATAATAAAAGTAAAAGAATAGAAAGGAGAAACAGCAGCAGCAACATGAATCCCATACCCCTTTCTTATATCCTTTTTTTTAACCTGTAGCTTTGGTTAATTGACTTTGTTACAATATTACAATGTCACTATTCACTATAGACCCTAGTTTCCATTGATTGTGTTTTTTCTTATACCTCTTCATTTTCAACACCTTGCAATTGTGGCATTCAATTTTTCTCCCTCATGTAAAAAGTTTCTTGTATTTGTACATTTAAACACCATCATTGTCCACTCTAGAAATCATGAAGTTATAGCATCTCAGTCTGTATCCTCTATCTTTCCTTCTGGTGTCATAAATGACCCCAGCACACTTACCTCAACCATAATCATACTCATCTTTTTTTCAGTGTACTTATATTATTGTGCTACCATCAGGTAGTATTGTGCTATCCATTTCTGGATCTTTACAATCAGTCCCTTTGAACATTCTGTTCTATTTCAGCACCAAATGACCAATCTCATTCCTTTCTATATCCGGATAACTGTGTGCTTAACTTTAATTCCCAAAGTTCACTCATCATAATTAGTTCATTTTAGTAAGTCCATACAGTATTTGGCCTTTTGTTTCTGGCTAATTTCATCCAACACAATATCCTCAAAGTTCCTCCATGTTGTTACATCTTTCATGACTCTACTTTGACTTACATAATCATAAATATCTGTCATATATAAACACCTCTCTGTTCATCCATTCATTCATTGATGACACTTGTTTCCATCTCTTGGCAATTATCAATAATGTCATTATAAACATGGTGCACAAATATCAGTTCATGTCCTTGTCTTCAGTTACTCTGAGCATATACCTAGTAATGGGATCATTGGGTCATACAGAAATTATATTCTTAGCTTCTGAAGGAACTACCAAGCTGCTTTCTAGAGAAGTTACACCATTGCACATTCCCACCAACAGTGATAAGTATTCTTTTTTATCCAAATCCTCTCCAGCACATGTATTTTTTTTTAATAATGGCCATTCTAGTAAGTAAGATAGCTCATTGTGGTTTTGATTGTCATTTCCCTAATACCTAGTGAAATTTAGCAATGTTTTTGAGCCATTTGTATTTCTTCTGTGAACAATGTATTTCCATGTGTTTTGCCCATATTTTAAATGTTTTTTTGTCTTTTTCTGTTGAGTCATATATTCTCTTTATATATTCTAGATATTAATCCCTTATCTGATATGTGGTTTGAAAATATTTTCTTCCTTTGCATAGGCTGCTGTTTATTTTCTTTTAATGTTCTTTGATGTGTAAAAGTGCTCAATTTTGAGAACACATTTATCTATTCTTTCATTGTTCTTTTTTGGGTGTAAGTTCTAGGAAAGTACCTTGTATCACATGTTCTTAAGATATTTCCATGCATTTTCTTCTTAAAGCTATATTCTTAGCTCTAATGTTTAGTCCCTTGAACCATTTTGAGTTAATTGCATAAATTGTGTGATAGGGGTCAACTTTCATTTTTTTGCATATAACTATCCAGTTCTCAAAGCACTATTTGTTGAAAAGACTGCTCTGTCCCAGTTTAGTCATCTTGACCACGTTATACAAGATCAGTTTTCTATAGATGAATGTGTCTACTTCTAAACACTTAATTCTGTTCCATTGGTCATTACATCTACCTTTGTGCCAGTCCCATGCTATTTTGAGCACTGTAGCTTTGGAAAAAGCTTTAAAGTCAGGTAGTGTGAGAACACCCACTTCATTTTTCTTAGGGTATTTTTAGCTACTCAGGAGCAGACACCCTGTCCTTCTGAATAAATTTGATTACTGGTTTTTCTATTTTTGCAAAGTAAATTGTTGGGATTTTAATTGGTATTGCATTGAATCTATAAATAAATTTGGGCATAATTGACATCTTAACTATATTTAGCATTCTAGTCAATGAACATGGTTCATTTATTTATGTCTTCCTTGATTTCTTTCAACATTTATTTTTTGTAGTTTTCTGCATATAGGTCTTTTGTGTCCTTGGATAAATGTATTCCTAAATATTTGTTTATTTGTATGCTATTGTGAATAGAATTACTTTCTTTATTTCCTCCTCAGATTGCCTATCTTTTTTATTGAAACACAACTGAATTTTGTATGTTGATCATGCATCCTGCTACTTTGCTGTGCTCATTTATTAGCTCTAATAGCTTTACTGAAGATTTTTCAGGATTTTTTACTTATAATATTATGTAATTTGTGAACTGTGAGAGTTTTACTTCTGCCTTCCCAATGTGGATGCTCTTCTTCCTTTAACTTGCCTAATTGTGTTAGCTAGAACTTTCAACACAATGCTGAATAATAATAGTGGCAGTGGGTATCTTCATCTTTTTCCTGATCTTAGAGGGAAAGCTTTCAGTTTTTCCCCAGTGAGTATGATGTTAGCTGCAGATTTGCCAGATATTCATTTTATCATATTGAGGAAGTTTCCTTCTATTCCTGTCCCTTTGAGTGTTTTCCCAAAAATGCATGTTGAGTTTTATCATACACCTTTTCTGCATCAATTGAAATGATCATGTGTTTTTCCGCTTTGATTTATTGATGTGGCAAATTTTGTTAATTGATATTTTTGGATTGTATCACTCTTGCTTCTCAGGAAAAAAAACACTTGATCATGGTGTATAATTGTTTTAATGTGCTGCAGGATTCAATTTGCAAGTATTTTGTTGAGGGTTTTTGCATCTGTATTTACTAAATTGCTTGTTCTGAAATTGTATTTTCTTGTAGCATCCACATGGGTTTGATGTTAGGGTAATGTTGGCTTCATAGAATGAGTTAGGTTGTTTCCCATCTCTTCAATTATTTTGGAGAGTTTAGGATGATTAGTACTAATTCTTACTTGTAAGTTTGGTAGCATTCACATGTGAAGCCACTGGATATTGGGCTTTTCATTGTTTGGAGTTTTGAGTATTGATTCACTCTGTTTACTTGTGATTGGTTTGTTTATTTCTTCTAATCATTCTCATGTCAGTACTGGTTCTTCATGTTTTTTGTCAAAGCTGTCTATTTTGTCTAAGTTGATTAATTTGATAGTATATAGTTGCTCATATTATCCTTGCATTATCCCCTTTATTTCTGCAGAGTTATTTGTTATATTTCCCTTGAATTTCTTATTTTATTTACTTGCATCTTCTCTTTTTTTGTCAGTGTAGCTAAGAGTTCATTGGTTTTATTGATTTTCATAAAGAATCAACTTCTGGTTTTGTTGATTCTCTTTATTGCTTTCATCTTCTCAATATCATTTAATTCTGCTCAAATTTTTATTTTTTCCATCTATTTTCTATGGGTTTTCTTCCTTTTCTCTTCTTCCTTGAGGTGAGCATAACCGCTCAATTTTGCATCTCTTATCTTTATAAATATAATCATTTATGGAAAAAAACTCAGAATTGCTCTTTCTGCATCCCATAAGTTTCCTATATGTGAGGTTCTGATTTTCACTTGCCTCAAGATATTTTGTGATTTCTATTGTAATTTATTCCTTTATCCAATGAGTGTATAGAAGTGTGTTGTTTTCTCTCCATATATATAGAAAATCTCCAGCCTTCCACCTGTAATTGATTTCCAACTTCATTTCATTATAGTTCAGTGACTTGTTCAGTACAATTTCAATATCTTTAAATATACTGAGACTTCATTGTGAGCCAACATGTCATCTATCTTGGGCAATAATCCATGAGCATTTGAGAGAAATGATATACCATTGTTGTGTGATGTAATGTGCTAAAAATATCTAAGTCTAGTACATTTATGATACTATTGAACATCCGTGTTTCCTCATTGATCCTCTCCCTAGAAGTTCTAGCCATTCATGAGATTGGTGTGTTGAAGTCTCCACCTATTATTGCAGATGTGACTACATCTGTCTTTGGTGCTGTTGGTGTTTACCTCATGTATTTTGGGACACTCTGGCTTCATACATAAATATTTAAGATCATAATTTCTTCTTGATAAATTAATTGCTCCCTCTATAAATTTATATTCTTGTTTCTTTTAACTTCTCTACCTTTGAAGTCTAAATTCTCTGATATTAATACAGCTACCTATGCTCTTTTATGTTTCTTGTTTGTATGAAATATCAGTTACCAAACTTTCACTTAACTATTTTTGTCTTTAACTATAAAGTGAGTCTCTTCTAGTCAGCATAGAGTTGTGTCCTGTTTTTAATATATTCTGACAATCTTTGTCTTTTGATTAGGGAATTTAATTAATTAACATTTAATGTTATTACTGTAAAGGCAGTACATTGCTCTACCACTTTTTTGCTTGAATTTTATATTTCATATCTTGTCTTTTTCCTCTCTTTTTACTCTTACTGATAGTCTTCAATTCTTCACTCTTTTCTAAACATCCTTCTCTTGTATTTTCTTATCTGCCCATAGACCTCCTTTTAGTATTTCTTGAAGAACAGATCTGTTTTAAAAATAATCTCTCATTTTCTGTTTGTCTGAATATATTATAAACTCTTCCTCATTTTCTAAGAGTAGTTTTTCCAGACATTGAATTCTTGGTTCACAGTTTTTTTTCCCCTCAATGTCTTAAATATATCATACCACTTTCTTCTCACCTCCGTGGTTTCTGATGAGAAAAATCACAAAACAGTCTTAGTGACATTCACTTTATGTGGTGGATATCTTCTTTCTTGCTGCTTTCAGAATTTTCTCCTTGGCTTTGATATTTGACAATCTCATTAGTAAGTGTCTTGGAGTAGATCTATTTGGATTTATTCTGTTTGTGATTTGCTGTGCTTCTTGGATCTATAATTTTATGTCATTAATAAGAGTTGGGGAATTTTCAGTGATTATTTTTTCCATTGTTCTTTATACCTCCTTTTTTCTTCTCTTCTCCCTCTGGGTCACCCATAGCATGCACATATGTGCAGTTGTCATTCAATTCACTGAGACTCTGCTCCTTTAATTCCATGCTTTCCCTTTCTTCTTTGCTGTATAAAGTTTCAGTTGGCCTGTCTTCTCTTTCTCTAATCCTTTTTCTCACCTCTTCAAATCTGCTGTTGTATATCTCCATTGTGTTTTGCCTCTCTTCCAATGTGCCTTTTATTTCTATAAATTCTAACAGTTTTTTTTCAAGCTTTCAACTTTTTCTGTGTGGTTATCCACTGTCTTTTTTATATCCTTCATCTCTCTGGCCTTATTCCACTTCACCTTATTGATTTGATTTTTTATTTATTTTAGAATACTTTTTTAAGCATTTTTAATTAGTTGTTTAAATTTCTGCAACTCATTTGAAGTGTTAGGTTTTTTTCATTAAACTAGGCCATATATTTGTTCTTCCTAGTATGACATGTAATTTTTTTTCCTGCTATTTAGACACCTGATTTCCTTGACTATTTTATTCAAGAGATTGTTTTCTCTGTTTTACTTAAGGTTTTCTTGTTTGGCTTTTTGCTCTCTCTGTTCCTTGACATTCAGTTCAAATTATTCTAGATAATAGGATAACTTCTGTTTAACCTATCAAAAATTTTCAGCTCTTTTTTTCTCCTTTTGCTCTGCCTATTTAAAATCATGTTTTTGTGGAGGGTCTCCTCAGATATGATCATCCAAAGTATATTTTTTTCCCTGACAAGTCAAGCACAAGTCTACAGAAGAGGTTGCAATTAATATCAAGTTTCCCTGAGGATGAGACATAGAAGGTTGCCAATTTTTCCTAGGAAGACTCTTGACTCTGTTATTTTCCTATACTGCTCAGTGGGTGACTTTGTCAGCCTTAAGTTTTCAGTTAGCACAAAGTGGTTGAGTTCCTTTAATTCTTTGCAGACCTTGTCCCTGCCAAGGGCATGGTTGATATGGAGGCTGAGATGGAAGGTGGGCTTAAGCTATTTCTGTTTTACAACACATGAGGTCAGAATTTTCTGAATGAAGTCCACCATTTGTGCTGAGCCTTGCTCCCTCCATTCTTGGGGCATATCTTATTTCCTTTACTTGGCAATATACTTTGTCTCTCAGACTTTACCCTTGCTTAGGTCAGTGCTGACAACTGAAAATGCCTGAGGCATTTTGATTAATGATCTGCTAAACTAGTTTAAGATAGTCCTTTTCAGAGCTGGTCTCTAATTCCATATGTTCACCAATCAAGAGTCAGAGTTGATACCCAGCTCTATGCACCTCTTTTCTTGAGCTGCAGCCCTTTTCGAGGATTCTGAACTCAGTAGATTCTAAAAGTCACTGTTAGATTTTTTGCATCAGCCCGGTGTCCTCTCTGTCTGGAGAAACCTCAAGATCTCATAACTGTTCATGGTTTTTCTGTTTTTGAAACTTGTATCCAAGAGTCCTAATTTGTTATTTAAGTCTACAATTGGAGCTCTATTGCACTCTCCTTACTGTTCTCCTTATAAACAGAGCTTACTTTTCCTATATGGAAGTGTCTCCAAAATAACCTGCACTGTCACCAGTCTCCACTGTTTAGAAGAATTTTCTTATATTTCTGTGCTGTAGCCTCAGACCTCCCACCCACTCCAGACTGATATTTGATGTGTGTCCAGTTCCAGAAGTCACCTAAACAGTTGTCCCAGGTAGTTCCTCTAGGTAGCTGCCCGAGAGGACTAACTGAATTCCACCCTTCCCTATGCCAACATCTTTTGTTTTTATTTTAATAATACTGCCTGTTTACCATGCTGAGAGGATTTTCTTTGAATAGCATGGAAATCCTGTTATTACTTTTCATGATTTTTCTTTTAATTGGGCAGTATGATACTAGTATTGTTTAGGTGGTAAAGAAGACTAATTTTTGAGATCTTGCTTTGTTTCAACTATGCCAACAGGATATGAACTTATTATAATTACATAGAAAATATTTAAATAATATTTTCAATCAATTTTTCTTATAGTTTTTGTAGTCTTGAACTCTGTCTATGTCCATACATTTTGTTTATTTTTTTGTATTTATGTCAGGACAGCTAATCTGCCACTCTGATTCAATTTATGTTGCCATACCTAGATATGCAAGTACCTATTAGATTTTATTGTATTATAAAAATGTTTTGTGTTTATTAGCTAAGAAAAATAAAAATGAAATTAAACAAAATATATTTTTATGTCAATTACATATTTAAACTTACATTTATCTCTACTTCTTCCCCAAATACAATTAAATAATAGAGAAATTATGAGGAAATTTGACACCCATAAATACAAAGAAATGAGTAAAGAATGCATAACAAAGGATGTAGATCCTCTGTATGATAGGAGTATATGGACATAAAGGGGTTAAAACTCCACTTCTCCTCTGGACCTCAGGAGTGAAGAAACTACTATCCTCATGGAAGAAGCAGTGGAATGTACAGGCTCCAGAATTGAAGCAAATCTTATTCTCAAGATCTTTCACAGACTGCTGATGGTCAACCTGCACTTGCCAGGGAGAATACTGAGGATTCTTGCTGGAGCAATTAACTCTTTGATAAAATGATACTTAAGACTCCTTAATAGCTTTACATCCCTTCTAAGGTTTTGAAATGAACAGTCTATGCATGTTAAGTTTTCAATATGTTTCCTCTTCATAATTAAGAACTTGCATCCAAGGATCCTTAGGTGGTTGTGGATAGTTTGTAATTTGAAAGACAGAGGACAAAAACATAATAATATTAGCAGAAAGTAAGAACCCAAGCAAACAGAGTATTTCAAAGAATGGAAGAAAATATTGAAGAAAACAGAAAAATGTTTCCTAGTGAAAACATAAGAGTCTGTCTCCCCAAAAGTAGGTTAAATATATCCCACAAACATATATGGAACTGATATTAGTTGAAAATATTGTTTAATAAATAAAATTGCATATAGAAATGTTGGAAAAACATATGTGGCTCTCTCACTTAAGGATAAGGTTAATAATTAGAGAAATTGAAAGTTGGGGACAAATGATAGGAAATAATAAAAATGGCAGAAATGCTACTAAAATAATTCCAGATAAAGCTAAGAGAAAGGAAAGGAAGATAAATAATGTTTTTAAAATTACAAAATTTTTCTTAAAAATGAAGGAAATAAATTTGAAAAAATAGCACTCAGATGCAGAATATACCAGAGAATTAAGTAAAAAGGAAAAATAAAATCATTAGATCTAGGCACATTTTCATGCAATTCCAGTGCACTGGAAATGGTATTTTCTAACATCATCTGGTAAAAATATTTAAATGAAGAAGGAAAGAAAAAAAGAAAGAATCTGCAGTGCATGTGGAATTATAGCATATTTTTTAAGACAAGTATTGCTTGTGGAAGAGAAACATTCAAACTCAATATTCAATTCAGATTTCTGCACACCATCAAAGCAGAAAACTATGATGTGGTAGAATTCTTGTGTATTAATCTTGTACTTGTTTGTTGCTTGTTCTGGCCTTCCAGCTTGTAATACTACTTTTCTGATTATACATTTTTTTGGTAAATCTAATTTCTGTCAAAAATTAAAACTCAGCATGTGCTATCTTATTTGGATATAATGTTTAACCTAAGAGAACAGTATTAGTATAACCAAAATTAGAACAGGTTATTATTAAACCTTATTTTAGTCTTCACAATAAAGAAAAGATGTGCAGAACCTGAACACTTCTTCACCTCCAACACCACCTTTTTGTACAAGGTAGTCAACCTCACAACCTCAAAATGGGAGTAGTGCAGGAATTTTACATATTCATTTCCAGTAAATCCGTCTATAATTTACTTTACTCAGAGAATGATCAAGTTCAAATATAATTGGTCAGATCATGCCACTTTATATATACAATTCATGACTTTCTTATTATTCACAAAATTATTTAAATTGTTCCTGTGATGCGGTGTCACTTGATGTACCTCACCTTTTTCCATTTTCACTCATCACCTAACTTGCTCCCCTGGGGCTGCCTAGCCCTAAGAAGGTCACCTTGAACACTTTCACCTCAGGGATGTGCTATTTGTGACCCTCTTTCACTCAGACACAGTGTTCCTCAATCTATACTCCCCTCTGCTCCTCACACATCTCTACCTTCCCCCAAAGCATAACTTGATGGTGAGAGGCAGTGATATTTTCACCTACATTTCATCTTTGATTTGGTCAATTGATTTTAATGAAGCAGTGACAATAGAAGGCACTCAAGAAATGAAGACTGAATATTGGGAACCTAGATTTAATTATATTTCTGTTCATAGGTTTGTAAACCACCAAAAGAGTAAAAATATGCCATAGAGTTCCCACTTGTTAGTCAATGAGATTTTTCAATGGAGACAAAGAAAATACCAAGGAAGATGAAGTACCAAGCACAGAAAGGAGACAAATGATGTACCATTTCTCCTTAGAATCAAACTATTTGATAAATTATAATTAGGAACACTGTTCAAGGTTATGGAAGAGCAGTAGCAGAGGTAAAATGATAAAGCTCCTCAGCTCCACTGTTTCAGAAAAGTAAACATCCATGAGGCCAGAATATGCTGGGGTTTTCAGAGGAATCAACATGGTCTATAATCTCTATCAAATATAGAGTTTCAATTCCAAGGAGTGACTGTCAGAAGAGAGCTGTATCCTCCATGCACCACAATTGGAGTGACACCAGTAAGTCATTATTTTTCAGAAGAAAATTTAAAAGTTGTCTGAGAAATAAAATGGTACTTAAAAATCTTTTTAAATATAAAATGAAAAATAATAGCCAAAGAGATCATAGCAATCAATGATAATGAAATTATCTAATGTAACAGGGAAGTTTATTTCTGGGGGTGATTTCAATGAGTGAAAATATTACTGTTTCTTTTCTTCAATTTTAAAGGTTCCAAAAAGTAATTGTGATTATAAATATCCTTGTTCTATTATACCATCATGGTTAAGGATTGTATATAATGAATATTAGGTGTTGTAAATATTAGTGGTGTAAGTTAACACTGACTCACTAGGGTGAAAGTGTACTCAAGGTTAAAATGAAATCACAGTATGTAAGGAAGAGTAAGTAGGAAGTAATGAATGAAGAAACAAAAAAATTGCTATTTAGTGCATATTATTATTTTAACTATTAAAAATTATTGGCAAGTGTCATGGTTAGGGACATGTGTCAACTTGGCCAAGTGGTGGTACCTGTTTATCTGATTGGGCAAGTACTGGCCTGTCTGTTGCAATGAGGACATTTCATAGGATTAGGTCATGATCATGTCAGCTGCATCCACAGCTGATTCCATTTGTAATCAGCCAAAGGGGGGTGTCTTCTACAATTAGTGATGCTAAATGCAATCACATGAAGCCTTCTAAGGCGGACTCAGAGGAGACAGGTCCCATTCCTGCTTCGGCTGGTGAGCCTCTCCTGTGGAGTTCATCCAGATGATCCATTGGAGTCGTCGGCTTCACAGCCTGCCCTGTGGATTTTGGACTTTGTGTTCCTGCAGTCATGTGAGACACTTTTATAAATTTTATATTTGCAAGTGTTCCCTGTTCATTCTGTTTCTCTAGAGAACCTTAACTAATACAGCAAGTAACTGAGAATCATTGAGAATGTTATCTTTGAGTTAATTCTCATTAAACGTTCAGCTATTGCAAAGAGCCTAATGTGCCTCTTTCTAAATGGAGGCCCAGAGCCCTGAGGAGTGCACAGACAGGGAGGATGAGACTAAGAAACCAGTCAAGCACCACTCCTTGAATGTACCACAATCACACATGCCACACACCCATAACAATGAGACCCAATGTACTCAAGCCCTGTCCCTCCACCCTCCACTGCAACCCATGCCATGCTCACACTCTATATCCCATGCACCTGAGCCCCACCACCCAGGGGCCAGCACATCCACCCTCTGACACCATGCCCAGTGCACATGCATCTGCTTATCCTTCTCACACCCATGCAGCTATACCCCAACTCTTCAACCCCTGCACCTGCCACCTGAACCCCACATACACATGCAACCCTGGCCCAAACACAACCCCCACCATGTGCACACATATTCCTGCAATCTGCCCCTACCACCCCATGCCCTGCCACCCCACAGGCATTCACATGTACATCTGTGCCCTACATCCCACACCCAAGCACACACACAACAAAGCATCAGCCTCAAGCACACATGCACATCCACCCAGGCACACTCCCATGACCTGTGCATAAGTACATCCATGTCCCAGGCCTCCATACAAGTACATGGGTGCCCCACCCCTTCCCCACACCATAACACATGTATGTGTGCCTCATCCCACACCAGGACCCATGAACCCTGCACCTATGCCTTGACCCATGCACACCACTCCCCTCCAAGCCCATACATCCACCCCCACCTTAGCTCCCTCTCTTGCACCACACGTCCATACACTTGCAACTAGTCACCCAGCACCAGTGCACCTGTGTCTTGCTCCCTGACCCCACAATCCATGCACACATGTCACACCCACCCACCACTGTGCCAAATCCCAATGTGACCAATGCATCTGCACTTAAATTAAGGGTTATTGCTCACCACACCCATACATACATAACCTTAAATATGTCACCACACATGCACGTATTGAGACCATTCACCTCCACCCAGCATCCCCACCCTCTACTCCCTCCACACATGCACCTGCGGCCCTATCTCCATTCCACAAACACTGTGCCCTGACCTGCACCGCTCCTATATTAAACGCATGTACTCCTGCCATGCCTTTCCTCTTGCCAATGCTCCTTGGCACTGATGTCATGCCCCTTGACATACCTACCTGGTAACACACCCTAATATCACACCACTGCACCCCAACTTATGCCCTGTGTTCTGCCCTATGCCCATCACATAAATAAAAATCTTGGAAGACTGAGGGAAATTACCTTCCAAAGCAACTTTCTCAAGATAATAAAATGCCTTGAAGGTGGAAGAAAATCACAAAGCATTTAAAGATGCAGACAGAAATAGCCTAAACTAATGACCAAATTAAGACACAGGAGGAAACAGACTTTGGAATAAAAAATCAAAGATGCTCAACAACTCTATCAAGCAATCTCAGTGGGTTGGCTACTGATATAAGGAGATCAAGTACACGCTAGAAGAACATAAAGAAGAATTTGGAAGACTAAATTAAAAATAGCATATATCACAGAGATGAAAGATATTGTGGGCCATATCAGAAATATATTAGAGATGCACAACAGTATATTTGAAGAGGCAGAAGAAATAATAAGTGAACTATAGGATATAAGTATTGACCAATGGAATAAAATTGAAGGTGCAGAAGTAGACCACCAAATCTATAGTCACCTGGTCTTCAACAATTCCTCCAAATCCACTGAACAGGGATAAAATGGTCTTTTAAGTAAATGGGCATGGGATAACTAGATATCAATAGCCAAAGAATGAACGAGTACCCTTACATTATACCCTATCTAAAAATTAACTCAAAGTGGATCAAAGACCTAAATATAATATAGCCAGTACCATAAAACCCCTAAGAGAAACCATAGAGGAACATCATCAAGTCCTAGTAAAAATTGGTAATTTCTTAAACTTTACGCTCAAAGCACAAGCAACAAAAGAAAAAAATAGATAAGTGGGAATTCCTCAAAATCAAATTCTTTTGTGCTTTAAAGGACTTCGTCAAATAAGAGAAGAGGCAGCCAATTCAATTGGAGAACATATTTGGAAATTACATATCTTATAAAGGTTGGATATCCTGTACACATAAAGAAGTCATAAAACTCAACCACAAAAGAACAAACAGCCAAATCTTAAAATTGGCAAAATATATGAATAGACATTTTTCCAAAGAGCCTATACAGATGGCTAAAAAACACATGAAGAGATGCCCATTTTCATTAGCTATAAGGAAATGCAGATCAAGGTTACAATGCGATGCCACCTCAAACCTATAAGAATGGCTTCTATTAAACAAATAGGAAACATAAATGTTGGAAAGTATGTGCAGTTATTGGGACACTTATGTGAAGTTCATGGGAATGTGTAATGTCACAGCCACCATAGAAGACAGTTTGGCAGGTCCTTAGAAAACCAAATATCCAGTTGCCCTATGACCCTGCAATACCACAACTTTGTATATACTCAGAGGAGCTGAAAGCAGTGGCACAAACAGATATTTGCACATCAATGTTCCCAGCAGCATTATTCGCAGTTGTTAAAAGTTTGGTAACAACATAAGCACCCATGAACAGGTAAGTGGATAAACAAAACATGGTGTATGGTTATGATGGAATGTTACACAGCAGTAAGACAAAATGGTGTTCTGAAGCATATGACAAACGTGGATGATCCTTGAGGCTATAATGCCGAGTGAAATAAGCCAGTCACAAAAGGATAGATACTGTATGATTTTGCTTTTCTGACCTTGATAAAGGTAAACTCAGAGACATATAACACAGGATATAGAGATTCACAATTTATAGTGATAGGTGAATGGTTGGCTAAGAGGTTGAAATGAAATGTAAGGGAATGGATAGAAATATAGCTTTGTTCATTGGTGTGTCTATAAGTTACATTGCCATTTTGAAAATGAACATGTTTGAAAGGGGTGGTATAGAGACATGTATCCCACCAATTATCACTAAAAATATAAATATGTTCTTCCATGAACTACTTCAAAGGTATGAATCTAATACAAAGACTTTTCAATATCAGGGTAGAGGGTGAAATATACTATTGCATGCTATGGGCTATGTTTAAGAGGAAGACAAAAACAGTATCACAGAAAAACCATAGGTAAATAATTGGGGGTCTAAACAACAGTTAAGGGGAGGTTTGTATATTCTTTGGGGTGAAGGTGTGTTCTAGTTTGCTAGCTGCTGCAATGCAATATACCAGAAATGGAACAGCTTATAAAAGAGAGAATTTATTAAGTTGCTAGTTTACTTAGACTTTGAAAATGTCCAAATTAAAACAAGGCTATAGAACTGTCCAATCTATGGCATCCAGAGAAAGATACCTTTGTTCAAGAAAGCTGGTGATCAGAGTTTCTCTCTAAACTGGAAAAGGATGTAGTGAACATGGTGACATCTTCTAGCTTTCTCTCCAGGTTTCTTGATTCATGAAACTTCCCCAAGGGCATTTTCCTTATCTTCAAAGGTCTCTGGCTGTGTGGGCCCTTATATTTCTTGTGACTCTCTCATGGTTTTCATCATTCTGAAGCTTTCTCAAAAGTGTTTCCCCTTTTAAAGGATTCCAGTAAACTAATCAAGACTAACCTGGAATGAGTGGATTCACATCTTCATCTAAAGAAAAAGTTAATACCTGCAATTGTGCATGTCTCTCCTCCATGAAGATAGTCTAGTCAAAAAACTCCAACCTATGGTTATTGAATAGAGATGAAAGGAAATGATTGCTCCAGTAAGATTGGATCAGGATTAAAACATGGCTTTTCTAGGGCACTTAATCCTTTCAAACCAGCACAGGGTGGGTGTATTGTATCTTTTTCTCTTGGGAGTAATGAAAATTTTCTAAAGTGCAGAGTGTTAATGTTTATAGCACTAAGTGAGGATAATATGAGACACAAACTCTTAACTTTGGACATTGTATATGATCCCCAATGGATGGAGGTGACTTAAGGATACACTAAGAAGTAGAATGGTAAACTGTTGTATAAACATCTGACCAAATATTGTGCTGCTAGAGAAAGGAACAAAGTTGGGAAGCAGACAACTAGGTGAATGAATCTTTGGGACATTATTTGATGCAAAATAAGCCAGAAATAAAGAGCAAATATTGTAAGGTTCCATATAGAAAATACTTAAAAGAAAATTGATGCCTAGATTGTGAGCTCCTACAGAAGTCACATTTAGCCTGGAGCTGTAATTATATTTCTAGATTTTGAGAGGCTGTGCTATACATGAATAATCTGGTATTCTCCTGGAACTTTCAGTACCTGTGTGACACCTAAGACTCAGAGTACGAGTTCTGCAGTTCTGAAGGTCATCATTGTCATATACAATAACTATTAAATAAATTGAAAAAGAGACATGGCTTCAATTAGTGATAAGAATGAAGCTGATTGGGAAGGGACTAAGGTAAATCTGAATACAGGAGTAAGGAGGAAATTATCTCAATTTTAGAACTTCACATACTGTATGAGACCAAAGGAAGAGAGGTTTATTATGCTCAAAACCTAAATTTTGTGTAGCATATAATCTAACTCAACTTGTCTAGATACATCATTTAAACATCCCAAACAAAGGAAGCCTAGATGGGAATGAGTGCTTTTGATTCTATACAGCTTAATGCAATGCCTGGATACATCCCAGAGTCTGTTAATCAAATAATTAAAAATAATTGGCAATGTCACTTTATGGATGGGAGAAAAGTTATGAAACTATTAAAGTTTACCATTTGGGTAACCCCTGATACTGTCTCAAATATTAGGGACTCCACGTGAGTAGGCCAAGCCCTTGATCATAAGGCTTGCACTTGTAATGCTTATTGATATAGCAGAAAAACTAAGCTTGCTTATAGTCATACCTAAGTGTTAGTTTCAAAGGACCTCTTTTGATCTTCAGTTGTAGCCTCTCTCTATCTCTAAGCCCATCTCTACATGTAAAGTCATTTCCCCTCCCCCCTATGTGGGACAAGACATGCAGGGGTGAAAATATTCCTGACAATATGGGATATGACTCCCAGGGATAAGTCCAACTCTGGCACCATGGGATCAGCAATGCTTTCTTGACAAAAAGGGGGAAATGAACTGCAAAAAAGATTTTCAGTGGCTGAGAGAGTTCAAATAGAGTTCAGAGGTTTTTCTGGATGTTACTTTTATGCAAACTTCAGTTAGATATTGTGATTTATCATGGTTTGCCAAACACAAATAAAAATCATCTGTGCCTACACAAAAGAACATATAGGGCTTTATCTGAGATCCTGCATTGTTTTCATGCAGTATGATTACTTTCCAGAAACCTACAACCTAAAATGAGTTCCTAGGCCAAATATGTCCTGAAACTCAGAGAGGCCAGCCACTCCAGAATGTCAATTAGTTCCATCACCCTATCTCATATTATCAACAGCCCTTTCCAATATGAAAATGTTAGAATGGGTATAGCCCAATACCCCTAAAAATTGGGAGAAAGCTCAAAGGAGAAGGTGGAGTTATAGCAAAAAAGATAGGATTTAACAAATGAGCATGAATTTTGAATCATTGTATTGAAATTTCTTTTTTTTAATTTTTTATTGTATAGTATGACATGTATACAAAGAAAAGAAATAAAAGAGCAATATTTTTACTCTTTAAAAAGTAGTTATAGGACAGATCCCAGAGTTTGTCATGGACTACCACATGATCCTCTTAGATTTTTCCTTCTATCTGCTCCAGAATATAGGAAGCTAGAGGGTCTAAATTTTTTTTATCATCACAATTGACTTTTATCCCTTGTTTTTTTTAAATGAAAAATAGCATATATACAAAAAAAGCAATAAATTTCAAAGCAAGGCACCACAATTAGTTGCAGAACATATTTCAGAGTTTGACATAGGTTACAATTCCACAATTTTAGGTTTTTATTTCTAATCTTCTATTATACTGGAGACTAAAAGAGATATCAATTTAATGATTCAGCATTCATATTCATTTATTAAATCCTATCTTCACTGTATAACTCCACCATCACCTTTGATCTTTCAATCCTTCCCTTTAGGGGCATTTGGGCTGTGGCCATTTGATCTTTTTCATATTGGAAGCATCTGTCACTTATATGGGTAGAGGGATGGAACTATCTGAAGTTCTGAAGAGGCTGGACCCTCTAGGTTTCAGGATCTATCTTGTCCAGGGTCCCATGTTGAGGCTGTATACTTCTTGAAAGTTACTCTAGTGCATGGAATCTTATACATTGCCCTAGGTGCTCTTTAAGATTGGCTGGAATGGCCCAGGTTGGGGGTTGGCTGGTTATGATAGGTAGCAAGGTCTAACTGAAGCTTGCATAAAAGAAACCTCCAGAGTAGCCTCTCAATTCTATTTGAACTGTCTATTAGTTACACCTCTTTTCCCCTTTTCATCAGGATGGAATTGTTGATCCCACAATTCCAGGGCCAGACTGATCCCTGGGAGTCATCTCCCATGTTGCCAGGGAGACTTTTACCCCTGGATGTTAGGTCCCATGTAGCGGGGAGGGCAATGAGTTCATTTTCAGAGTTGGGCTTAAAGAGATTGAGGCCACATCTGAACAAAAGAGGCCCTCCAGAAGTAACTGTTAGGCATACCTATAGGTAGTCTAAGCTTCTCTGCTATCTACATAAGCTTCACAAGAGTAAGCCTCAGGATTGAGGTCGTGGCCTATTGATTTGGGTGTCCCTAAAGTTTGATACAGTATCAGGTGATTCTCTGATGGTAAAGTTTGATATTTCCATATTCTTTTTCTTATCCTTCAAGGGACTTTGCTGATAGTTTTTGATTATCTGGTTAATCTACTCTAGGATGTATATATTGATATTTCTTTTAGTATCTCGTGTCTTGGAACAGCTGGAAGGAACAATCCAAAGTTGTGGAAAGGTAACCCACACCAAACTCTGAAATCTTGTCTATAACTAATTGTTGTGGCATGCTTTGATATTTATTGCTTATTTGTGTGTATGTTATTTTTTGCAACAAAAAAGTAATGAAGTATTGATACATGCTAAAACCTAGTAGAGTTTTGAAAACATTATACTATGTGAAAGAAGCCAGTCACAAAAAGTGACCTATTGTATGATTCCATTTATATTAAATATCCAGAGTAGACAAAACCACAGAAATATAAAGTTGATCAGTGGTTGTCAGCATCTGGGGAGAGCAGGAGAGGGTACCACTGCTAATGGACAGAGACTCTCTTTTTCAAGAAAGGAAAATGTTCTGAAATTAAATGGTGGTGGATTTTACACATCTCTGCATAAACACTAAAAACCACTGAATTGAACAGCTTAAAATGGTGAATTTTATGATATGTAAATTATATTCAATAATGATTCTATTAAAAAAAGAAAGAGTATGGATAAGTTATAGATATGTCTATTTATGGCCATGAATATTCTTAAGTCAAACACTCACAGGCTTTGAATAATTTTGTATTATGGTGAGTTCACAATATTTCTTTTAACAGAAGCGGCATCAGAAATCATTCTAATTGTATTTTGATCCTTATAAAACATTCACAAATAGGTCATAAATATTAACTGCATTTAATAAGAATACATCCTAACCCTTATTGTTTACCTCTAGCAATATATACATAGTTTCCTCTATTAATTTTAATTATTTTATATCACCTCTTCTCTAAATCCAATAATCAACATTTACTCTATGATTTTTTACAATACCCACAACTTCCCTGCTACATAGTTTGAGTTAATCTTATTGGAAATATAGAGTGCCACAGGGAGGGAGAATGGGTACTTGGATAGACATGAAAATTGTGTATAATAGTTCCATTATTTCAGATGTACAGTTCATAAGGTTGTCTGTTCTTCCATGTAAGAATGTGTATATATAATGAAAGAAAATGCTAAGCTTATGGTATAAACAAAGTTGTTTATTTTATGAGATGAGGGGAAAATGACAAAGAAATAATAATGAAGTAAAGTAAGTATTTTGATGAAAATGGAAGCCAAAAATCTTAGCTCATATATTGGGTACTGTTCACAGTTATAGTAAGCAGGCTGTGCCCTATAGAACTTTACATATATGATGGCAAAAGATGAATAATTTGGGTATTGTGAGGGAGTAAATAAAGCCAACTATTAGACAAATCCATTATTGAAATTTCCAAATGAAATAACAGATCTAAACTTGATGTTCTTCTGAAAGCAATAGGGTTAAGTATTTTACAAACTAGATGAAGTAAATTAGTGATTGTTCAGTATTCACTTTCTACTGTAAAACTTTTTGGAAGCTGTGTAGAAGCTGTGATTGTGTCAGTCATTGGAAAGAATGTAGGGATAGCAAGATTAGTGCACAAATGAGCATTTATTAGTGGGCCAATCTGGTTTTACCAAGAGGATTAGGATGTATTCTTATTCAACCAACCAGCTTCTTTACCAGAATATATTTGGAAAATATTATAATGAGAAATTTATCTGAACTGGAATGCAATTACTTCAATAAAATGAATTATAAAGGAAAATTTTTGATTATCAATAAACTGAATATGATTTATTTAGAATATCTTTGTGGTTAATTGTGATTGTGAGATTTTTACAGGTAGCCACTGTAGTTTAACATTGGAAAATAGATATTTCTATCTCCATAGAAATAATCATAGACTATGCCTGCAGTAGTGACAAACCTAACATGTGGGACTAAATTTATGATAATGGATTTTCCTGCCAATCAAATGAACACTTCGCATTCAATGCTCTCCACAATGCTCTCCATTCAATGCTCTCTTACTTGTGGGCCTTAATGGGGAGTTTCCTAATTATCATGATCACAACTTCAGACCAATATGTCAAAACTCTAATGTATTTTCTCTTGGAGAATTTATTCTTCTTGGTTCTCTACCTCATTTCAATCACTATCCCTAAATCCACTGTCACATCCTATTCACAACAACACCATCTCCTTCATTGGCCATGTCACCCAAGTATTTTTGGTGGCATTTTCAGCTGCATCAGAGTTTTTCCTCTGACAGTAGTGTTGTTTGACTGCTATGCTGACATCTGCCATTCTGTGTACTATAATGTTGTCATTAACATGGGCACATTCATGCAATGATGGCTGTGTCTTGGGTGGGTGGGCATTTTTCAACTCCTCTGAAGGAAGGTAATCCTCAAGGATAGATGACTTAATGAAGAGGGGAGATGGGAATATCTTCACATGAATAAAATTCAAACACTAGTTACTATAGGAGAAAGGAGGGAAAATCATCTTAAACTTGGGTTTGGCAACAATATAGTCACTTGCTCTGCTTCCAGAGTGAGGCATATAAGGGGGTGAAGGAAGATCTGGTGAAGGAAGCTCTGCTGAGCTGAGGGAGGCTCTGAAGATGCTGTAAAGTGAGAAGATTTTGAGAAATGGCTGGAACTCTGAGAGATGTTGCTGATTAATGGCCATAATTTCCAGAGGCCAATGAAGAACACTTTCAATGATTTTAAATGATGAAATCATAAGGTAGAAAAGTCAGAATCCAGAGCTTTATGGAGATATATTCAGGTATTTCCAGGTACTGTGCTCAGACAAGCTGTTAGGCAGTTAGACCTGAGTTGGTTCTGCACAGCAGACAGTTTTCCAGAGGATCCCTCAATGTTGGTTTCCCTGTAGTGATGGGAGAAACCTGATGTCCAGATCAAAGGAATCTTCAGGTCTCCCACTCACCTGCTAAAGTGTGTCATTTGGTTGTTCCCATATCTCTAATAGCAAATAGTGACAGAGATTCTTTAATTTTTTTCCAGTGTCATCCCATAGATGGTGTCCATTGTTATTTAATTTTTCAATTTGATTTTTGATGAAAAAGGATTTAATCTTCTGTGAATTTTACATTTCCCTGCCTGTTTATGATATTTCCATTTCATATGGTTGTTTCTATATTTGTTTACTTGCATATTTGTAAGATATCTTTATTCAGAATTCATATTGATACTTTACTATCATACATTTCACAATTTTCCCCCAATTTCTTTAACATTTTAAAATTATGAAATATAACATACATACAAATCAAATAAAGAAAACAGCAATAATTTTCAAAGCGCACTTCAATAAGTAACTATAGAACAGATCTAAAAATTTGTCATGAGTTACCTTTCCAACATTTCAGATTTTTCCTTCTAACTGCTCCAAAACACAGCTAGTGGAATGAGACTGTAACACATGTAAATGGCTGGGGGTGGGGTTGTGGAGATACATTCAAATTATTAGGAAAGACAATTTCTTACTTAATCTAGTCACAAAATCAAAGCAGCAATATATGACAGGGTACAATTTTTGTATATCTGGAGTGTATGTTTGCTGGTTGCTTGTTTTGTTGGTCCATATTGTAGTATTATTATGTTCATCATAAAGTTATAGGTATAAAACTAATTTCTCTCAAAAATTATAGCTCATAATAATATCTTAAACTGAATAGTGAAACCATAATATGGAAAGCATAAAAATAAGTACAATGATGTATTGTTAAATCAAAAACAAGTATTTTAAGTTTCACCATAAAATATACTCAGAAACTATTGTTTTCTCCAAATTATACCATTTCCTCTTTTGACCAAGTCCATGAACCTCACAATCTCACTAGAGGAATCCATTGACAATCCATATTTATCACAAAGTTCTCTATTTCAAGTATAAATTGGATTATATCAATCTTCTACTAAAATCATTCAATGTTTTCCTCTCACTCATAATCCAAATGAGACACTTCCCATGAATAACATTGCCCATGGATGCAACCCTCTTTCCTCAAGTCCTGTCTTGTTCATCTCCTTCTTATCTACTCCTGTGGGGCCACAGTGCTCTCTGCTGATAACCAGGGTCCCTCTTACCTTGGGAAGGGCTCTATGAATGTTCTCCCAGTCACAGCTTCCTCGGGTAGTCTCCCTCATCTGCTGGTAACAAACCTCTACCTTCCACCTGTTAGTGAGAGGCAATGGCAATTCCAGGTATATCTGAACTTTGACCACTGGGTTGATTTAACTGAAGCAGTGCCATGGAAAGCTCTCAAGTAATGAAGCTTGAGTAATTGGAAAATAGAATTAATTATGGTTCTGCTAATAAATGTGCAAGACACTGACAGAGTAAAAATTATGACAGACCAGTTCACAAATTACTCAGTAAAATTTCATTATAGGCTGATACTTAATTTAAAAAAACAGTGCAGAAAATGGTAGCCAATTTTCCCTTTGGAATCACTCTTTTTGAGAAATCATCATTCTTTGGCAATGCTCAAGCCCAAGGGAGAACAGCAACAAACAAAATAATGGAACTCTCTGGCTCCCTGTGTCTGCTAACAAAGACACCACTGAAGCCAGATTTTGTGGTCCTCACAGGAGTGCTAAGAGGAATCAACAAGTTCTCTAATTTCTATTGAAATGAAAGTTCATAACCTCCTTTGGCCCTTGTACCCAGCTGTAATTTCTTTAGTCCTGAAACTCAGCAGACTGTTGGAACCTTCATGTACAGGGATTGAAGAGGTACTAGTAAGTCATTATTTTTAGAAGAAAATTTGTTTTATTCTTAAAGTAACCTGAAAAATAAAACAGTGGCTAAAATCCTTACCTAACAAATACAGAAAAATATAAAAATAAAAAGGGAAATTATAACATACATTATTGTCTGGTGTTCTAATTTTCCAAGGTGCAATGCCAGCTTTTACTTGAAATGGAATTCAAAAATTACGTTTGTCTTCCTCAATTTAGATGTTCCATAAAGAATTATTTTTTTATATTCTTGACATATTTATAAAATTTTGTTCAGAATTGCATATGATGGGTAAGAAGTATTTTATATAACTCAGTAAGCCTGAATTGTATTCAAAATTAAATGAAATCACAATTAATAAATTATATAAGAAATAATAAATGAATAAAATTAAAAATAATCTTGTGTTCATAAAACAGTGTACTGTATTTTCAGCCTTAAAATATTGACAGGTAAGTGAGTCAGATATAATTATCAAGAATAATGTCTTGATGTATATTTCCTATTTTATATCCCTCATGTTGAAAGGCACAGTCAAATATAGACAAGTTAAAAATCTGTGTATGTATGATGTTGAACATGTTTTTACTCAGCCACTCAGGGGCAGTGAGCAATTTTTTAAGGTGAAGATTTCACAATCCTTTTAGCAAGAAGAGCAGTGGAGAGATATCAAATCAAATTTTTTTATTAAACATTTTAAAAATTATTCAGAAAACATTTACCTACATCCCAAATCTTATTTATTCTTTCTAATGCAACATATGGATTATTTTCCTCTAATAAGTTGTTAGATATAAAATAGAGATATTAAATTATAAATTACTTAACCTCACTGCTATCCCAAATGCAATGAACAACATTTACTCTCTGACTTTTTCACTATTCATGATCATGGGGAGGGGAGTAACATAATGTTTAAGAAAAGAAGTTAAAGAGGAGAATGGGGGAGATCAAACTCCAAAATACATATTTAAATATTGACTAGATTTCCAGGAAGATTAAATATCAAAATCTGTACAAATAGAAGGCATCAACCTGTAACTACAAGAAGGATATCCAACTGCTGTTTTTATTCACTCTGCTCCTATGTGAATTTAACCCTATTTCTCTGTCATCCCTTCTCCCCTATTAATTTGATTTAACTTTCTGAGAAGGATAGGCAAACAGTAGGATGGGTAAATATCAGTTTAGCTGACCTAAAATTTGTTGTAATATATTTGACTTATTTCAGATATACTGTAGATAATGATTTGCACATTGATAGTTGAAGATGTAGTAGAGAGAAAAAGAAAAAATGAGCTTGAGGGGAAAACATAATTCTTTAACTTATTAGATGCAAGGGAAAGCCAAGGAGAAGCAATTTAAAAAGTAAGTAATTTGAGTAATATGAGGGTAACAATCTCATCTCATATATTCGATAGCTCATTTAATTAGGTTATGTGTCATATGCATCTCTAAGAATAGGAATATAAATAATAATGGCTTGGTGTGGTGAAGGAGGAAAATAATCCAGCCATTATCTAAAGTTTTTTTTTAATTTTGAAAGTTGTGAACAGCTCTAAACTGAATGTTCTCTAGTGACATGTATGGTAAAGATTTTATAGTGCAGATGAAAAACATGAACAAAAATAGTTCAGGATTTTTTCCTCAGAATTATTTACTTCTCAAATTTTCCAAAGCTCTGTAAAAATAAGGTTATATTCATCATGGAACAGGATGCAGGATGCAATTTAGGAATGGTTAGTTTCTATTTTCTTTGAGTGTTTGAAGTGTTTTGCAAAGGTCAGTAGAAACTTTTCAGAACTTTTCTTTCACAGATACATTTGAACAATATTATAATGCCAAGTATATATGAACTGAAATTAAATAGTTTAAATATACTAAATTAATGAGGGAATGATGGATAATATATGGAAGAGGTTCTAGATGGAGGTAAAATTTAATAATTTGAATGTGATACTACCATATGTATATATTCATTATATGTTGAAGTTCCTGACTTTGTTGGTGTTTTATTCTTCTCTCTCTGTTTATTGATTGCATCATATTATGCCTGCAGTAATGAAAAATAAAACAGCCATGACAGAATTTATCCTGATGGGATTTTCTACGAATCAAAATATGTTAACTTTGCATTCTGTGCTCTTTTCATGTGTTTACTTGTCTGCACTGATTGGGAACATCCTCGTTATCATGATCACAACTTTGGACCAGCATCTACATACCCCCATGTACTTCTTCCTGAATAATTTATCCTTCTTGGATCTCTGCCTCATTTCAACCACAGTCCCCAAATCCATTGTCAACACGTTGACAATAAAAAACACCATCTCCTATTTTGACTGTGTCACCCAGGTCTTTCTGGTGACTTTATTTGCAATTGCAGAGGTGTTCCTCCTCACAGTGATGTCCTTTGACCGCTATGCTGCCATCTGCCGTCCTCTGCACTATGAAGTCATCATGAGCAGGGGCACATGTGTGTGGCTGGCCATTGCATCTTGGGTGGGGGGAGGAGTGTCTGCTGTGATGCATACAGCTGGTACCTTTTCTTTATCCTACTGTGGGTCCAATGTGGTCCATCAGTTCTTCTGTGACATCCCCCATTTATTAGCTATTTCTTGCTCAGAAAATTTAATGACAGAAATTGGGCCCATCTTTATCAGTATTGTTTTGGATTGCTGCTGTTTTATTTTCATTGTCATTTCCTATTTGTACATCTTTTCAACTGTCAAGAAGATTCCATCAACAGAAGGCAAGTCAAAAGCTTACTCCACCTGTCTTCCACACTTGGTGGTCATTGTATTATTTCTGTTCACTATGTTCATTGCACATCTTAAGCCAACTTCAAGGTCCCCTTCCATTTCTGACCTTGTAATTTCCATATTTTATACTCTGTTACCCCCAACCTTGAATCCCATGATATACAGTCTAAGAAACAAGGCCTTGAAGATGTCTCTGGGTATGTTGTTTGAGAGAAAGCTCATCAAAAAGTAAGATGTGCCTCTTTTTTTATTTGCAGATAAAATTTATAAATATTTATTCATTTGTCTGCCAACTTCTACAAGTAACTATTTGAAGGAAGAAAAGGAGCAACGACTCATTAAGAATTTGTATTGAGTAGAATAGTTACTTTTTCTTTTATTATTTAACTTCCAGTATTCTTATAATCATGGATCCTTTTTTCTTAATTACTTCTCATGTCATATTCAGAAGCTGAATTCTAGATATTTTTACACAATGCAAAAGAAATTTCCTCAGAAAGCAGTACTATAAATTACCAACTTCTACCAAAGCAAAACGAAACAAAGAAAACCTTCCCAATGTTTCTACTTTCATATTATCTCACAAATTCAAATGAAGAAAAATTTGTACAATTTTTATCACATTATTATTTATTCCTTGGTTTAGATGTCTCATTTATATATCATTATGGGAGATAATTTGCTTCAAAATTGAATGTGGTGCTCTCACTCACCTCAATCACTTAGGAATCCTATCCTTCCTTTTATATATCATTTAGGATTTTCTGTGACAGGAGAAAAGAAAAATGAGTGTAAATAAATTCTGCAAGAATAAGTTATCTAAGTTAAGGGAATATAAGAACTATGTTTCAAGTGTCATAACAAAATGAATATTAATTTGGCTGATGTTTTATTTTTGTCCCATCATAACTATAATTCACTGATAAATAAAAAACTACATATGCAATTATAAAAAAATTAAAATGCGTATTTGTACTTTCTAAATAAAACTACTTTTGTATTTTTATTTTCATTTTGCCACTACTTGAGGATTCTCCTTAATCCTCAAAATTTGTCTCAATAGCTGATAATGTTCTACTAGGTATCTCATTACTTCCTCAATCATTCTTCTACTATTTTAAAAGTTTATTCTTGTATTTTTAAAAATATGTCATTGAAATAACCATAGGAATGTACATAAATATTTATTATCCTGAATAATTTGTATTGGAAATTGCAAGGTTCTCACTGATCATGAAATATTATGAAATTATTCCTCAAGAATACTTCATGCTTTTAGTATATTTTAGGCCTATAAAACATTTAAAAATTAATGAATATATGATTTTCACAAGGATATAATTCCATTAGATTCTGTAAACTATATTTCAGTTTTCATGAAATATTTTTCTCACCTAGGGCCATAAAAGGAATTTCTCTAAGTTATTATTTGTTCCCCATGCAGATGCACATGTTCACTTTCTGTTTATTGTTCTGCAGTCAAAATCATATATTTTTTGTGGTGTCATAAAATATGTGCTTAAGAAGAATATGTTTTAAAATGTTTAAATACTAAAATTGTCTTCATGTTAATATCTGTAGTTGGACCTTTAATTAATGTTTTATTATTTTTACTTAACTTCTAAGAATTATGCGATTACAGTTTTCAAATGATTTCCTTGTTTTTTATTACTTCAAAATGATGATATTAATTTATTACATGCAGTTCACATTCTTTCACTTCATTTTAACCTTATGCACAGAAATGTGTTTATGAATGCTGAGGTAAAAGTGATTTGTGGTTTTTTGTACAGAAGTTAAAGAAAACCAGGAAATATTTTCCCAGAATGCTGAAAGCATTTCTCAATCAAATCCCTTTTTATTACCATCAATTAATATGAAAAGCAAATTTCATCATTTTGAATAAAAAGTGTCAACATAGTAAACTGAACAGATTTATGCAGATTCTTCATAGAAGCTGTTGTTATGTTGACTAATGATCTCCAGGAATGATTCTCTTGATACCAAACAGAAAATAAATGCACCTGGTGAACTTTTGGTTACCAAGCAGCATCAGCTAATTTGGGCATCACAGTCCCATGTGCTATGTGGGAATTCTCTGGTCTTTGCACTTTTGGTCCTACTGAGACTGAAAGGGCACCTTGTATCTCATCACCCACTGAGTTTCTGGGCAATGCCCATGCACACATCCACATCATTTCCCACTATTCCACAGAGAGCACATGGACAAAAATAATGAATTCCTTCTATTCCTCAGATCCTAGATATTCACGCTTTTGAACCAAATGGCATTGGGTTTATGTCTAATTTGCTATGCTGATAAGGAAAAAAGTTTAACTAATGTTCCCTCTATACTTGTTTTTGGGGCAAAATAAATAAAAAGGATAAAGAATGTACCACTTTATTGGCATGTTTTCCAAAAAAAGAATGTGCTATTTGCTAAAAACAAGCAAGTGAAATAAAAAGCCTAAAAGCATGATTATTTGGAAGGAATGCAAATTACTGTATTGGTGGTACAAAATAATATTTCCCTTTACACCTTTATTGATCAACCAGAATGATAAAGCATATAATTAAAGTTAATGGGAAATCTTGCTGTATTATTCATCTAAACATTAAAGGTAAAAATGAAAATTCTCCCTTGTATTTGGCATGCATAACATAAAAATCCAGAGGAAATAAGCACTGTAGATATTAGAAGAAAAAAACTAAAAAACATAGTATAAAAGCCACATAGGAAAAAATTTTAAAGTGGAAAATCCTTCTAATGAGTTGCAGTGAAAAAATACTTCAGAAAACTAGAAAGAATATTTCATATGTACAAATTCTGTATCAGAAATAAAATTGTGCCTTTAAATGTTGGAATAAGAATTGAGGCACATTCCTAAAGAGTAAGCTGCTTAATACAGAAAGTGAAAATTGGGGGGAACTGTTTCAATAAATTAATAAAACTTAATAAAATTCAGAAAGAGGAATGTATACAGAGGGAGAATTATAAATGCAAAATTAAATAAGAGCATTCTTCAACATAACGACATTAATTTAAAAGAAAGAATCTGGAAGGAGTGGGGGAAAACCAGTGCTATATCCTTCTAAAATTCAAGAGCACTATTAAGATAAATTCCTTTAAGTCATTCAGTCTAGAAGGAAACATAAGTAGAATTAACGGTGAATGTTAGTGGAATGAGACTGTAACATATGTAACTGGAGTAGGGGTTGGGATGTGGAGAAATATTCAAATTCTTAGAAAAGACAATGTCCTACTTAATCTCTTCACAAAATCAAAGCTGCAATTTATGAGAGAGTAGAATTCTTGCATATCCAAATTGTGTGTTTTCATGTTGATTATTTTGGTGCTCCAAATTGTAATACGATTTTGTTGGTTATAGAACTGTAGGAATAAAACTAATTTCTCTCAAAATCATGGCTCAAAAATAGTAACTGTATCTGAATAATCTTGATGCTAATTAGTCTGAAGCATTTGTGTTCTATGTATTCTGTCTTAGTAAGTACATGAATATTTATTATAAATTGTTCAATGAAAACAATTTAATTAGATATTGAACAGTAGTAACTCTTTTTCATAAAGTTCATCCTAAGATGACAATATTCAGATTTGAATTTAAATTCAGCTACATATTGATTTTGATATGGAGCACATCCATGAATAATTGTAGAAACTTAAAAATATTTTTCTTTTGAAGTTTTGACATTTTTTCATACTGTAAATTTTTCTTTTAAATGTTTAGAATTTTTTATTTTTCTGACTCAGAATCATTTATTTTTTTTAACATGAATGCATTCCCCTATTATAATTCCACTACGTAGAGGAATGGGCAGTAATATGAATTAGATAACTTGAGTAAAAAATATGTGGAACACTTTAACAAGTATTATCATAATTTACAAAGTTAAAATTTTTGTCAATTTCGTCCAAAGAAGAAATTTAAAACATTTTAGTAAGTTAATAAAATATTATGGTACTCAGTTTTCTTGATTCAAGTATACCTTATCACAATTTCCTGATTATGCAGATATCTGATTTTATCTTTTTGATGTACTAAATGACTTTTTTTCTCTTTTTATAGTCGATGTGAATGAATTCCATGTCAATTACATGTGTTAATACATTCCCAATATATTTTTAGAACTGGAAGCAATAAAACAAATTTCTCATTAGGCAAATAGTCTGTGTAATACAGTTGCTCCACTTGGAACCTAAAGGACTATGTGCCACATACTTGAAGGGAAAAGGAATATTAACTTTCAACTGTGAAGATGATAAATGGCCACACAAATTTGAAAAACAAATAACTGAAACATGAATAAATTGAAGCAGGTTATACCTTAAAGCAAAGATGAAAGGGAAATGAAAATATAAACTAATTAATGAAGTTAAAATAGACCTGAAGAACACTGAACACCACACAGAGAAGGAAATGAAATTTCACACACACATACACAAACACGTGCACACAAAATAAAAGATATGACAAGTGAATGAGTGTTGAGAAAAAGAAAAGAAGAATTGGCTATTTTTTGAAAGTAATAAATATGTGAATTTATGTGTTCAGAAAGAAAGCATTATTTCAAAGTTGAGAAATGAAAAATAATCTATAACTGCTTGTGGTAGTTAGATTCAGTTTTCAACTTGGCCAGGTGAAGGCACCTAGTTTTTGTTGCTGTGGACATGAACCAATGATAAACGAACCTCATCTGTTGCTAATTACATCTGCAGTTGGCTAGAGAGTGTGCCTGCTGCAATGAATGATGTTTGACTTAATTGGCTGGTGCTTAAATGAGAGAGCACAATGTAGCCAACCCAAGCAGCTCAGCATACCTCATCTCAGCACTCGCAACTCAGCCCAGGCCTTTGGAGATGCAGAAAGAAATCACCCCAGGGAAAGTTGTTGGAACCCAGCGGCCTGGAGAGAAAACCACCAGAGACCATCCTGCGCCTTCCAATGTAAGAAAGAACCTCAGTGGAAAGTTAGCTACCTTTCCTCTGAAGAGCTAACAAAATTAATTCCCTTTTATGAAAAGCCAATCCATCTCTGCTATGTTGCATTCCAGCAGTTAGCAAACTAGAACGCTGGTTTTAGATATCTTTTGTTTACTCCTCCAGATCCACCCTTCATCTTTCTCCACCTTGCGGTGTTCCCTGGTGTCTAAACATCCTGGAATGCATGTGGGAGCTCATTGTTCTTGACTTATTGTTGGATATGGGCTAGAGAGGTCTTTCAAAAAATCAGATGGAGTGAGATTACTGCCTTCAGAGGAGTTTTTTCTTAGCTCTCTTTTTGTGGAGGATTCTGAGGCTGGTAGAATTCTCCAACTGAAGCTCACAGCTCATGCCAGTCGACTCTTCCATTATCTCTATCCCTTTCTCTCTCTTCTGTTTCCTTAAACCTCTCCCTCTACTCTCTGTTCTAAATTGATGGATATTCTACAAAATAATGGCCTATACTCTTCAAAATATCACTGAAGAAGACTATAAAAAGACAAAGCCTATTCCAGATTAAAAAGAAATATGCACTGAAAAATTGTGTACTAGATATTAGGATATATAGAGACTTAGAAATAGACATATACATATACAGATAAAGATGTAATTATAGATATAAAGTTGTTATTGGGAAATTTTAACACACTCATATAAGGTATGAGGATTTTAAAACAGTAGTGAATCTATAGTACTTGTTTTTGTTATTTGCTTCTTTATTTATTGCTATTAATTATGTATTCAACTCTCCATAATACTTTTAAATTTTGTTTAATTTCACTGCTTTTTTATCATGCTGAAACAATGTTACTTCGAATAATGTGGGAATTCTTTTACCATTTTCATGCATTCTGCTTTTAATCCAATTATATGATGCTAGTATTTCTGAATCTGAATTTTATAAGGGGGGTGCTGTAACTACTAGAAGGCTGGCTTCTTTTCTGAAATCTTAAAAATAAGTCAACAATTTTATCATTGCCTTCACACTCCAAAAAGTTCCATTGTATTTTTCTGTCATTTTTATTCAGTATTCCCAGTCTGAGCTCTGTGTCTCAAATCTGTCTGAAAAGAATTGTCTTCTACATTTTATTCACTAAAAATAATAAAAAATTTGTATGCATGTTTGGAGAGTTAATAGGCTTTTTTGATGCCATTTACATTATCATGCTTAGGTGTGCAAGTCTATATTTTATATTAACAGAAAACTAATTGTTTTGTGTGACTTAGACAAGAAAAACACAAATCAAATCAAACCAAACAAAATACAGTTTTGGTAATAATGATATTTAAAACACACTTATCTCTACTTCATCCTCTAAAACAATTAATAGGAGGTTAAACTCACAAAGACAAAGAAAATATGGAAAGAAGCCACTACAAATGAGAAATACCAGGTAATTTGTATCATAAGAGAGTTTGTGCAAAAGGAGATAAAACTGCACTGCTGCTTTTATCTCAAGAGTGAGGAAGCCCCTGTCCTCTTGACAGAAATAGTGGAATGTAGAGGCTACAATGGTTGAAACTGAATCATCAGTCTGGAGAAAAATATGTTCTGTGAAGTATGAGGTGGGGATGAAGGCTATATATTAAAAAGCTCATCTGGATATTATATAATGTGAACACATTAATTTATTTTAAAGATATTTTGCAGAATGCTGGTGGCTAAGCTAATGCTCCATTCAGAGATCCCTGGGGGGGTTCATTTCTGGAAGAAATGACTTCTTAAAATAATTGATATTTAAGACCATTAAAATCTCTGCATCACTAGTCAAAGAAGTAGAGCTCTACACAAGACCAGTTCATGCTCATTACACTGCCAATAATTTACCTCCTCTTAATTATGAACATGCCTCTTAGGGTCATCATGTCATTGTATAAAGTTTCTATTTAAAGAGAGAGAGCAAAAGAAAAATAATTCAGTCAGAATAAAGAAATAAACAGTAAATAAGCATTGCAGATAGTAAAAGAAGAAAGAAAATACTCATATTAAAACTTACCACAGGAGAAAAAAGGAGAATCCTTACAATGAAAACCAGAAAATAAATTCCTCAATAAATTAGAGAAACAGCTTAATATGTGAAAATTCTATGTCAGAAATAAAATTGTGTCATGATAATGCTAGAAGGAGGGTTGAGGCATATTCTTAAAGGGTAAGATATGTGATAGAGAAATTGAAAATTGAAACGTTTTAAAAACAATATTGAAAAAAAAATCCCAACTGAAAAAATTTCAGAAAAAAGAAAAAGAGGAGAAAATATCAAAAAACAAAATAAGATCATTCATCATATTGAAGGAAATGAATTTTTAAAACTACCTACTGGAAAACCCAGAGCCAAATATTATACCATGACAGGTCCTTGTAAAATTCCAAAGCACTGTAAATAGAGAGACCTTTCTAAGATCATCAAATGATAGGAAAAAAAAGAAAATATAACTGAGGTTGAATTTTAGTGGGATGAGCATTTAACACATGCAATTTTACTGGAGGCAGATATGGGGTAAAGAAAGATCCAAAAGCTTAGAAAAACCAATACAACTTAATTTTTCTAGGTTATCAAGGCAGCAATCTAGGAAGGGATAGAGTTCACACATATTTTGAAAGTGTCCTGGTTTGTGGATTGTTTTGGCCATCCAAGATGCAGCATTACTTTACTGGTTACTGAATTATAGATACAAAACTAATTTCTTCCAAAAATTAAAGGTAAAAATTAATCTTTTTCTGAACAAATAGTTTAAGCCAAGATCTTATGGTGAGTAAAATTAATCAACGAATACATAAATCAATAAAATGATGTATTATTAAATAAAAATGTATATTTTAGGGTTCACAATAAAAACCATACCCAGAAACTCCCACTTCTGCAACTACATCTTTTGTCCAGGACCATCAAACCAAAAACCTCAGAATAGGTGGTCCCTGGTCAATCTATATTTTTCAGACAGTGGACTAGTTCAAATATATATCAGATCATGTTACTCCTCTAGTCAAACAATTCTAAATTTCCTTGCATGCATAACACAAATTAAAAATATTTCCCATGAAAATTGATACTATGATGCAAACCTCTTTCCTCATTTCCTCTCCTGCTCAACTTCTCTTTGCCCACTCCCCTGTGGATGCAGTATCCTCTGCTAATTATCTGGTACCTTCTACCTCAGGGATGGGCACTTTATGAACCTGCTTCCAGTAAAGCTCTCCTTAGGTAGACTCCCTCATCTACTCATCACAATTCTCTGCCTCTAATAAAAGCAAAACTTGTTGGAGAGACAATGACATTCCCACAAAATCTTGACTTTGATTTTCTATAATGATTTATCTGAAGCAGTTCCATGGAAGCTACTCAAGAAATGAAGACTGAGTAATTGGAAACTAGAATTCTTTATGGCTCTGCCCATAAATCTGCAATGGACAGAATGAAAATATTACGTGATACTAATTACACCGTAAGATTTATTACTGGCTGACACCAATTAAGAAAGACAATGGAGACTAAGGTAGCTTATTTTTCCTTTGGAACAAATAGATACATTATCACTCTGGAATACCATTCAATCCCCTGGGAGAGGAGTAACAAATGTGAAATGTTCAATCTCTTTAGCTTCTTGTGTCTGCCAACATAGACACCTATGAAGGCAGATTATGTGGGCATCATATGAGTTTTTTTTTACATTTAATAAAATATTTTTGTTCTGAAACTTTCACACACATGCAGTTCATGCATGGTGTACAATCAGTGGCTTACCACAAAATCATATAATTGCTTATTCATCACCATGATCATTTTTAGAACAATATCATCACTCTAGAAAAAGACATAAGAGAAATAAAACCTCATACATCTCATACCCATTATCCCTCCCTCTCATTGACCACTAAGATTTCAATCTACCAAATTTATTTTACCTCTTATCTTCCTATTATTTATTTATTTTTATCCATTTATTTTTACTTAACTGCCAACACCCAGGATAAAAAAAGCACCAGACCTAAGGTTCTCACAATCACAAAGCCACATTTCAAAAGACATACCATCATACAATTGTCTTCAAGAATCAGGACCACTGGAACACAGTTCAACATCCCCAGTTACTTCTCTCCATCCCCCCAATACACCAAAAACCAAAAAAGGATATCTATATAATGCATAAGAATAAACTCCAGGATAACCTCTCAACTCTATTTGAAATAACTTAGCCACTGAAACTTTATTTTGCCTCATTTCTCTTTTCCTCCTTTTGGTCAAGAAGGCTTTCTGAGTAACATGATGCTGGGTCCTGGCTCATCCTGGGAGCTTTGCCCTATATTCCAGGAATATTTACACCTCTGGGTGATATGTCCCATGTAGGGGGAAGGGCAGTGAGTTCATCTGCTGAATTGGCTTACAGAGAGAGGCCACATCTGAGCAGCAAAAGAGGTTCCCTAGAGATGACACTTATGCATAATTATAAGCGGGCTTAGCTTATCCTTTGAAGGAATAAGACTAACAGGGATGAACTGCAAGACTGTGGACACAGCCTTTTGATTTGTTGTCCATACAGCTTGAGATAACATCAGAATTTCCCCAAATGTGGCAAACGAATATTTCCTCCTTTTTGCCCAGACCCCCAAGGGGACTTTGAAAATACTTTTTTATTCATTGCCCAAATTACTGTGGGATACATCAAGACATCACACCAACCTGGACAAACCAACAAGATCTCACACCCTGTTCAAGATTCCCTGGATTTATGGTGGTCAACTAAACTTGCCATAAAAGTTAAATTAGGTAATGCATTACCCAAATTATAAATTTTGCACCAAATAAACATCTCTTGGTTTTCATCTCACACACAAGTTCAAGTATTTAAAATATGGACCATATCCTCCTTAATCCTGTATTCTGATTTACCTGAGTCTTATACAGATCAGCTTCCTGCATCTCTAGTTAAAGTCTGATCTCTTTTTCAACTTTCTAAACTGTTGCTATATGGGGTACTGCTGGCTTACATACTTTCAAAGCTTTAACGCTGAGTCTCAGGTATGACATAAACACCTGAAATTTTGGGAACTGATCAGGTTATGGACAAAAAGCTCAGTATCTCAGAATTAAGAAATAACAGTTACAAATCCTGAACATATAGGCCTGCTGTAAGAGCTTACAGTCTAGGATCCTTTACAATAGGCCCCAAGCTGATATCCCATGCTCTCGACTTCAATTCACTGAGTTTGTATACTGTACTTAGATCAAATGAGTGAGGTGTGATTATATTTGTATTTTTGTTTCTGATATTTCATTCAATATACAGTCATTACATTTCATTCATTTAGTTGTATGCCTCACAACTTCATTCCTTCTTGCAATTACTCAGTAGTCCATCATATGTGTACAGTACACCACAGTTCCCCCTTCCATCACTCAGTTCTTATACCCCACACCCACTGCAAGTGATGAGCATTACCACGTACACCACAGTGTGCAAATGTCCATTCATATCCAAATGCTCAATTCCTCCAGCTATGCACTGGGGAACGGGGTTGCAGGATCATGTGGTAACCTCACCCCTAGACTTCTGTGGATCCACTATGCTATCCACTAGACAGGATGCACTTCTCAGTTTCCCTACTGACAGTGAATAGGTACATCTCTTCTCCACATTTTCTCTAGCACTTGTTTCTCTGTGTTCATTTTATTTGCACATCATACAATGCAACTTAAACAAACATGCCTTCACAACCATAATCTATATGAAGACATTTTATTTTCTTCTATATAGAATCCATAATCCTTCCCCATGTTCCCAACTGGTTGACATTTAGTTTTGACATAAAGCCTTTGTACATTCAGTGAATTATATTACAATTTTTCTGTTGACTCTGGATCTGAGATTGCATTGATTGTACTTTTCCTGTATACCATCCATTACCAAAACCTTGCAATGCTCACAATCATTTGTTCTCCTTTATGTGAAAATGTTTTTACACACTTAGTCACCATTATTGCCCATTCTAGGCATTCATGTTATACCATCTCAGCATTTACCCTTTATCTTTCCTTCTGGTTTCATATATGCACCCAGCCTTTCTCCATCAACACTACTTACATTCAGCCTCATTCAGGGTACTTATATTATCATGATGTCAACATGCGGTGTTGTGCTATCCATCTCTGAATTTTTATAATCAATCGTTCCACAATCTGTATTCTATAATTGACCAATCTCTACCCGCTTTCTATCACCTTATAACCTGTGTTCTTAATTTCAACTCTCAGAGTTCACTCATTAAAATTAGTTCATATTAGTGAGACCATATGCTATTTTCCTACCTAATTTCACTCAGCATGAACCACAAGGTTCATCCAGTCATTACATGTTTCATAACTTTGTTCTGTCTTGCAGCTGTGTACTATCACAACATAAGTCTGTTCCACAGCTTTTTTAGCAGTATATCCATTGATGGACATTTGGGTTGTTTCCCCATCTCTTGGCAATCATAAATAATGCTTCTGTAAACATTAGTGTGCAAATGTCCACTTTTGTCCTTGCATTCAGTTTTTCTGAATATTTACCTAGAAGTCGGATTGCTGGATGACATAGCAATTCTATACTTAGCTTCTTGAAGAGCTGTCAAACAGCTTTCCAGAAGGGTTGTAAAATTTGACATTCCCATGCACAGTGGATGTGTGACTCTCTCCAAGTCCTCTTCAGCACTTATTTTCTGTTTGTTTGTTTGCTTGCTTGTTTTTTGATAATGTCCAATTGAGTGGATGTCAGATGATTTCCCATTGTGGTTTTTATTTGCATTTCCTTAATGGCCAGTGTGTTAAGCATCTTTCCATGTGCATTTTAACCTTTTGAATTTCCTCTTCTATGAAGTGTCTGGTTATATATTTTGCCTATTTTTAATTAGATTGTTTGTCTTTTTGGTGTTGAGTTGAAGAAGATCTTCATATATTCTGGATACTAAACTCTTATCTGTTATGTGGTTTACAAATAGTGTCTTTCATTGCACAGGCTGCCTTTTTACTCTCCTGAAAAAATTCTTGGATATGCAAAAGTGTTTAATTTTGAGGAGTTCCAGTTTATCAGTTTCATTTATCACTACTCCTACTTTGGTTGTAAGGTCTAGGAAACTGCCTCTTATTTCAAGATTTAAAATATATTTCTCTACATTTTCTACAAAATGTCTTATGACCTTAGATCTAATGTTTAGGGCTTTGATTCATTTTGAGTTAATTTTTGTGTAGAATATGAGATATGGAACCTCTTTCATTGTTTTGCATATGGATATCAAGTTCTCAAAACACCATTTATTCAAGAGGCTGCACTTTTCCATGTGGGTTGGCTTACCAAATATCAGTTGCCCATAGATGAGCGGGTCTATTTCTGAAACCCAATTTCATTCCTCTGGTCAGTATAGCTATCTTTATGCTACCATTCATGCTTTTTGACCACTGTAACTTCCTAATATCCTTTAAAGTCTGGTAGTGTGAGAACTCCCACTTCAAGTTTCTTTCTTAAGATAGTCTCAGCTATTTGGGGCACCCAACCCTTCCAAATAAATTTTGTTATTGGCTTTTCTGTTTTGCAAACTAAGTTGTTGGGATTTTAATTGGTATTGTATTCAATCTATAAATCAAACTGGATAAAACTGACATATTAACTAGGTTTGCTCTTCCAAACATGAATACAGTATGCCCTTCCATTTATTTAGGTCTTCCAAGATTACTTTTAGCAATTTCTTGTAGTTTTCTATGTATGTCTTTTGTATTCTTAAATTCATTCTTAAATATTTGATTATTTTGGTTGCTATTGTAAATCGATTTTTCCTTGATTTTCTCCTCAGACTGCCCACACTAATGTATACAAACAATACTGATTTCTGGTGTTGGTCTTGTACCCTGCCACATTGTTTTAATCATTTATTAGTTTTAGTGGCTTTACTGTAGAAATGTATGGATTTTTGACATATCATATCATCTGCTAGCAGTGAGTTTTCCTTCTTCCATTCTAATTTGGATGCATTTACTTCTTCTTCTCTAATTCCTCTGGTTCAAGCTTTCCATGCAATGTTGTATAACAATGGTGAGAGTGGGTATGCTTGTTTTGTTTGCAATCTTAGAGGGAAAGTTTTCAATCTTTCCCTATTGAAGATGATGTTAGCTGTAGGTTTTTCATGTATTTCCTTTATCATGTTGAAGAAGTTCCCTTCTATTCCTAACCTTTTGAAATGATTTCATCATGAAAGAACATTTTGAATTTTGTCAAGTGCCTTTCCTGCATGAATTGAGGTGATCATGTGGTTTTTCCACTGTGATTTGTTGATATGGTATATTACATTAATTGATTTTCTCATGTTTGAAGAGCCTTGTATACCTGGCATAAATCCCACTTGGTGATGGTGTAAATTCTTCTAATGTACTTCTGGATTCAATTTGCACATATTTTGTTGATTATTTTTGCATCCATATTTATTGAGGATACTGGTCTGTAATTTTCTTTACTTGTAGTATCTTTTTCTGGCTTTTATACTAGGGTGATGTTCACTTCATATAATGATTTAGGTAGCTTTCCCTTCTCTTCAATTTTTTGAAGGGTTTCAATTTCTTGAATACTTGGTAGAATTCACATGTGAAACCATTTAGTCCTGAACTCTTTCAATCTCTTTACTTGTGATTTTTTTGAGGTTAGCTCTTTCTTCCCAAGTCAGTGTTCATTGTTCATGCCTTTCTAGGACATTGTCTGTTAAATCTACATTGCCTAACTTGTTAGCATGTATTTGTTCAGAATATTTGCTCATTACAACCTTTATTTCTGTGAGGCCATTGGTTATGTTTCTCTTTTCATTTCTGATTTTATTTATTTGTACCCTTGCTCTTTTTTTTCTGTCAGCCTATCTAAGGCTCCATCAATTTCATTGATTTTCTCAAAGAACCATGTTCTGGATTGTTGGTTTTCTTTCTTGTTTTTGTATTCTCAATTGCATTTATTTATGCTCTAATCTTTGTAATTTTTTCCTTTTTTGCTCTGGGGTTAGGTTGTTGTTCTTTAATTCTTCCAAGTGAATAGTTAATGCCTCAATTTTTACCTTTTCTTCTTTTATAACATAGGCATGGCAGGCAAGAAATTTCCCTCTCAGCATTTCCTTTGCTGCATGGTATAAATTTTGATAGTTACATATTTACTGATTTCTTTCGTAATTTCTTACTTGAACCACTGGTCATTTAAGAGTGTGTTGTTTACCCTCCATATATTGTGAATTTTCTGGCCCTCTGTCTGTTATTGATATCCAACTCATTACATTAAGATCTGAGAAAGGGTTTTGTGTAAGTTCAAACTTTCTAAATTTATTGAGACAGGTTTTGTGACCCAGCATAGGGTCTAGCCTTGAAAATGAACCATGAGCATTTGAGAAAAACTTGTATCTTCCTATTGTGGAATGAATTGTTCTCTAAAGGCTTCTTAAGGCTAGTTCATTTATACTATTATTCAAAATCTCTGTTTTCTTATTGATCATCTATCTAGGTGTTCTGTCCATTGATGAGAAGAGGGAATTGAAGTTTCCAATCGTTATGGTAGAGGTTTCTAATTCCTTCAGTGTTGTCAGTATTTGGCTCATGTTCTTTGGAGCACTCTGGTTGGATGCATAAATATTTATGATTATTATGTCTTCTTCTTCTTCAATGTTTCCCATTATTAATACAGCATCCTTTTTTGTCTCTTTTAATTGTTTTACTTAAGGATTAATATGTCATATGTTAATATAACTAGTCCTACTCTTTTCTGGTTGATGTTTGCATGAAATATTGTTTTCCAAACTACATGAAATATCTTTTTCCAACCTTTCACTTCCAAGCAATTTTCATCCTCTGGTCTAAAGTGAGTCTCCTGTAGATAGGATATAGATAGGTACTGCTTTTTCATCCATTCAGCCTGTTTTGAAGTTTGATCCATTAACATTTGTTCTAAATGGCAATTTGAAATGTTCTAAATTTGTTCTAAAGGCAATATTTTATTCTACCATTTTGTTTTTTGATTTTGTATGTCATATCCATTTTCTCTTTTCACTATTACTGAATGTTGTCATTTCCACACTCTTCTCCAGACCTCTCTCTCTTGTGTTTTCTTATCTGCGTGTAGTGCTCTTTTTAGTATTACTTGTAGAAAGAGTCTCTTAGTCACACATTGTCGCAGTGACTGCTTGTCTGAAAATATTTTTATCTTCCCCTCATTTTTGTAAGATAATTTTGGTAGATATACAATTCTTGGTTGGCAGCTTTTCTTTTTAAGAAATAAGTATATCATACCACCACCTTCTCACTTCCATCCTTTCTGCTGAGAAATCTACATGTAATATTATTAAGCTTCCCCAGTATGTGATGGATTGCTTTTCTCTAACTGCTTTCAAATTCTCTTTCTCTTTGCCATTTGACAGTCTGATTAGTGTCTTGGAGTACATCTCTTTGGAGCTACACTGTTTTGGACATGCTGCACTTCTTGGATCTGTACTTTTATGTATTTCATAAGAGATGAGAAAGTTCAATTGTTTGTTTTCTCCTTTATTCTCTCTGCCTATTTTCCCCTCTCTTCTCCTTCTGGAACACCCATAACACATTTATTTATGTGTTTCATATTGTCATTCAATTCCCTGAGACCCCACACATATTTTTCCATTCTTTTCCCTGTATTTTCTTTCTCTCTTGGCATGGACAGGCTCTGAGAATTGAACCCAGGTCTCTAGTATTGCAGGCAAGAATTCTGTCATTGAACCACTGATATACCATCCCTTATATTTTCTTTTGCATGTCAGATTTTAGTTGTCCAGTCCTCTAGTTCACTAAAACTATCTTCTGCCCTTTCAAATTTATTGATAACAAAGAAACAAAGAAATTTTTTTATAATTTGATAATCATCAAAGGAAAAAAGAAATGCACTTGGGGAACTTGTGGGCATGAAGCATAGTCCAAATCATGGCAGCCTTTATTGGGAACATTAGGGAATCCTCTGGCCATGGCCACCTTTCTCCTGCTGAAGCTGAATGATTACCTCCTATCTGGTCATCCACCTGGCTTTAGGCAAGGCCTACACCCATGCCCAAATCATTCCCCACTGTTTCATGGAGAGTGCATCGTCTAAAAGGAGAGAATTCCTTCATTTTTCAAATCCTAAATATCTGAACTCTTTCAAGTTTTGTAATTGAGTTTATGCCTACATTGCTACGCAATTAAAGAAAAAATAAACTTCAAGTATAAATTTCCTTCTGAACCTGATTTTGGAACAAAAAATAAAATAAAAAGATAGAGACTTGAGAAATCCTGTTTTTACTGGTATGTTTGCAGTAAAGCATGCATGACTTACTAAAATCAAAAATGTAAATAAAAAAATAAAAGCATACTATTTGGGGAGGTATAAACATTGTATTATTATTTTGTAACAATATTTCTCTAAACATATTGATTGATCATGTAGCCTTTGGTAAACAAATTGTTAAAGTTAAACAGGAAATTCTGCTAATAAATGTAAAACTAGGCTCTTAGCCAAGATAGTGAACAATTCTAGGTCTAATTCTTCTACTTCTTAGGTTGGTGAGAATTAAACATTTAATTCTTTAAATTAAAGATTATATACAATTTCTTACAATTGTATAAGGATTGCAACAGATGATAAGGTTAAAAGGCAGAAATGTAAAGTAGATATGAATTAATCTTCTGTTTTAGAAGTTGACTATTTTTATGGACATCTTTTTAGAGTGCTTCTAAAATTTTCTATGTTAAAGATGAGATCTCCAGTTTAAGAGTAGACCAAGATTAACAACTGATCATCTTACAAAAATATTATCCTAAATATATGTATATATGTGTTGTTGAGGACCAGAGATTTTGTATTTTCTTCAAATGTGAAGATTAGATGATAGAACTGGTTTATATTAGTGATCTAAATTTGCACTTTTGTAGTTTTTGTTTTATACAGATTTAGGCTATATTTAAACTTTTGTTTTGTCTTAATCTTATTGCTTGTTTACCATACAGAAAGATCTTTCTTTGAATATTATGGAAAATACTTTCATACCTTTTCATGCTTTTCTTGCTTTTAATTGAACGCTATGATATGAATAGTTGTAAACCTGAATTTAGGAAGGGAAGGCTGTGTAATTACTTGAAAGCATGCTCTGTTTGCATTAGTCCAACAGGAGATCAACATTTATCATTGCCTTTACAACAAAAAATGTAATTGAATATCATATTTAAACCATGGTTATTCAATGTTCTTATGTTTGTACTCTGTCTCACGTTCACTGACAAAAGGAAAAATTGTCTCCATATTTATTCATGTTCTGTGTTCACTTTAGGAGAGATTATCTGTCATTATTGTCCAATTTAAATTGTCATATCTAGACAAGCAAGTAACTATTTTATTGTATTGTATTATTAAAAGGTTTTGTGTGCCTTACTGAGGAAATATTCAAGTGAAATTAAGGAAAACATAATTTTTGTTATAATGACAGATTTCAACAAATGTATATATTCCTACCAAACACTATTAAAAATGGTGAAATCATGAGTAAATTTGAGTCTCATAAAAAAGGAGAAAGAAGGCACAAAAGAGGGAACACATTAGGTCTTCTGTGAGTGAAGAGAGTTATACAAAAATGGATTAAAACTCCACATCTGCCCTCAATCTCAGGAGAGAAGAAACTACTGCACTTCTGTCAGAATTATTGGGATGGAGAGGCTGCAGAGGTCAAATCAGACAAGCATCAACCTGGAGACAAAAGGCCCTGTAAAGTGGAAGGTGTTGAGGGATGAAAGTAAATAAGGAGTGGGTACAAGGGTAGTTCAATGGTAGAATTTTTGCCTGCCATGCTGGAGATCTGGAATTGATTCCTGGCCCATATAATTCCCAAAAACACAAACAAGCAAATGAAGAAAGAAAAAAACAAACAAAACAAAAATTCAACAAATGGTGTTGCAATAATGGGACAGTCACATGGAAAAAGAATGAAATGTGATCTCTGCCATACAGTATACACAAAAAGTAAATAAGGATATTTAGTGAATAGGGATCTTTAAAATCTGAGGCCCCTAGCTATTGTCAAGTTCTTATTCAGAATGCTGGTGGTCCATCTGTAATCATCAGGGAGAATATTGGAGGTTTCTTTCTGCATGAACTAACTCCTTGAATAAATGGAATTTAATATCCCTTAAAGGCACTGAAACCCTTGTCAATGAAGTAAAGATGTTGATATGCCCAGTGTATGTACCTCACCAGTTCAGTATACTTGGTCTTTCTAAATATGAGCTTGTAGCTAAAGATCCTCAGGTGTTTGTGGACAGCCTATAATTTGAAATACAGAGAACAACAGGAAAATAATATTGTCAGAAAAAAAGAAAAATAATCAGAATCTGAACACCTCTTATATCCAACACCACCTCTGTCACACAATAGTGTGTGTAGGGTGGTACTTTTATGTCCCATTTTCATATGTCCTTTGACATAATGGAAATTTTTTACAAAGAATTATCAAGTTCTAATATGTCAGATCATGTCATCTCTCTATTCAAACAATTCATGATTTACATGTCCCTCATGATACAAATTAAACAGTTCACATGAAAAGCAGCATTCATCACTGAAGCCCACCTTTTCCACTCTCACACATCACCTTCTGGTGTCCACCTACCCAGCTCCTCAGAGGCTGCCCTGCCCTCTGCTGGTACCCTGGCTCATTTCCACATTGGGGAGGTGCTCTGTGGTCACACTGTTCCTGAATCTGTGCTGTCCTCTACTCCTTGCTGCCCTCTGCTTCCCTCCAGTTTACAGCCTGGTGGTGAAAGCCAATCACATTCTCACCCACAATTGGTCTTTGATTTGGGGCTTTGCTTTTACTGAAGCAGTGGCAGCAGAAGGCATTCAAAAATTATGAATGAACAATTGGAACCTAGAATTAATTGCAGTTCTCTTCATAGGTGTGAAAACAAGTGACAGAATAAAAATATGACATATTCATTTCACTAATTACTCAGTGTGATTTTATCAAATGGTGATAGCAGTTAAGAAAGTCAATGGAGACAAAGGACACACTATTTTCCTTTGGAATCAAACTTTTTGATAAATTTTATGGGGATATTTTAAAAGAGAGAAAATAATCTTGCCCTTCTGCTTCACTGTTTCTCCAAACATAGACACCCATGAACCCAGAGTATAAAGGAGTTTCCAGGAGAATCAGCCTGATTTATGACCTCTTTTCAATTGAAAGCTTACATTCCTCTCCAGAGCAACTTTCAAAAGCAGCTGGATTCTTCAGGTACCACAAATGGAGTGATATATGTAAGTTATTATTTTTAGAAAAAATTTTTTTTAATTTAAAACTCACCTGAGAAATAAAACATTATTTAGAGTACTTTCTAAAATAAAAACAGAAATATAAAAACAGAAATATAAAATCTGATGTGATCATAACATTCACAGGTGCTGAAATTATTGAGTTTAAAAAGAATACCAATTTCTGAGGATGAATTTCAATTGATGAAAATATTACTTTTTATTTTCTTCAATTGTTGGTGTTCCAAAACAGAATTAAAAGAATGATATTCTTGTTATATTATAACATCATTTTTCAGTGTTGTATAATATGAATATGAGTTTTTGTAAAATTTTTGTAAAAGTGATGTAAATTATCATTCAGTTTACAAAGCTGAGAAAGTATTCAATGTTAAAATGAAATCACAGCAATTAGTAAAAGGTAATTAAAAATAAAGATTTAAGAAACAATAAATAAGTTTTTTTAATACATGCTAATCTTCAAACCATTAAGAAAGATAGAAAGGGAAAATATTTTTAAAATAAAGTAGCAAATTACTCAGAATGAAGGAAATTAATTGAAAAGGAAGGGGCCAGAGCCATGACAGAATAAAAATATTAGACCATGCTATATCCTTGTGAATTTTCAAAACCCTATTTATAAAGAGATTCCTGTAAATTCACCTAGTGACGAGAAACAAATGGAATGATGGTGAGTTTTATTGGGAAGATCCTGTAACAGGTGTAACTGGATTGGGGATCAGGTTATGGAGAAATACAAAATTTCTCAGGAAATGAAATGTCTTGTTTTTTCACACAATAAGAGCACCAATGTGTGAAAGGGTAGAATTGTCGCATATCTGGAATATGTCTTTGCTTGTTGATTATGTGCTCTGAAATGTAACTGTTACACTAGCTATAGAATTTTAGGTTTAGAACCAATTTATCTAAAAAATTATGACTCCGCCTAAAAATCACTAGTGTTTCTACATACTAATGATGAAAATTCTGAAGAAGAAATCAAGAAAAAAATTAATTTACAGCAGTAACTAAAAGAATAAAATATCAAGGAATAAATCTAACCTAGAATATAAAGGATTTGAGCCCATAAAACTAAAATACATTGCTAAAAGAAAATTTAAAATAAACAGAAAGGCATTCTATATTCCTGAATTGAAAGATTAAATATTGTTGACATGTTGTTCTAGTTCCCTAGCTGCCAGAATGCAATATACCAGAATCAGAATGGCTTTTAAAACAGGAAAGTTAATAAGTTGCTACTTTACAGTTCTAAGCCCAAGAAAATGTCTAATTAAAACAGGTCTGTAGAAATGTCCAATCAAAGGCATCTAGGGAAAGATACCTGGGTTCAAGGAGGCTGGTGATATTCAGGGTTTCTTTCTCATCTGGAAAGACACATGGTGAACACAGTCACAATTTCTCTCTCAGCTGGAAGGGCACATGGCAAGTAATGTGTCATCTGCTGCTTCTTATCCTGGCTTCCTGTTTCATGAAGCTCCCTAGGAGGCATTTTCTTTCTTCATCTCCAAAGATCACTGGCTTGTGGGATCTCTGCTTCTCATGGGTATGTTGTTCTTCTCTGTTCTCTCTGAATCTCCTTCTTTCTCCAAAATGATTCATCTTTTATATACTCCAGAAACTAATCAAGACCCACCCAAATGAGTGGAGACATGTTGTCACCTAATCCAGTTTAACAACCACTCTTGATTAAACCACATCTCCAAGGGAATCATTTGATTACAGTTTCAAACATACAGTATTGAATAGGGATTATTCTGTCTTTATGAAATGGGATTTAGATTAAAACATGGCTTTTCTAGGGGACACACGTCCTTTCAAACCACCATACATGTCAATTCTAGATAAAGCAATTTCTTTGCAGAAATATAAAAACCAATCATCCAATTTATAAAGGGCCCCAAATTGACAAAGTTATCTTGAAAAAGAAGAACAAAGCTTGGGGACACACTTCCTAATTTTATAAACCTTGTTACAAAACCATAGTAATCAAAATACCATGCTACTGGTGGAAGGATAGACATACAGAACAATGTAACCAAATTGAAAGTTAAATGGTCAACTGATTATTGACAATGGCACCTAGCACACTCTTGGGAAAGAGTAGTTTCTTCCACAAACGGTACTGGAAAAACCAGATGTCTATATGCAAACTAGTGATGGTGAACCCCTATCTGACACCATATACAGAATGAAAACAAAATGAACATAGAGTTAAATATAAGCACCAGAACTATTAAACTCCTAGAAGAAAATGTAGGGAAGAATCTTCAAGAGCTTGTTTTACATAATAGTTTCTTAGACTTTATACCCAAAGCACAAGGCAGCAAAGGAAAAAAATAGATAATTGAGATCACAACAAAATGAAAAAATAAATGTCAAAGAAATTTATTATGGAAGTGAAAATGCAACTTACTGAATGGGAGCAAGCATTTGGAAACCAACTATCTAAAATAGGTTTCAGATTAAAATAAATGTGATATCTTACAATGCAACAATAAAAAAAAACTGAATTTTTTAAATGAACAAAAGATTTCAATGGGCACTTATTTGAAGATAAATAAATGGCCAAAAAGCTTATGGAAAGATACTCAACATCATCAGCTATTCAGGGAATGGAAATGAAAACCACAATGTGATACCATTTCACACCTGCTAGAATGGCTACCATTAAAAAAATCAGAAAATTAAAAGTGTTGGAGAGGATTCAGAATAATAAGATCACTCATTCATTTTTGGTAGAAATATAAAATGGTACAGCTGCTGAAGAGACATTTTGGTGGTTCTTCAGAAATTTGAGTATGGAATTAGCATATGAATGCCAATCACACTGCTAGCTATATACCCAAAATATTTGAAAGCAGATACTCAAACAGATATTTTCATACCAAAGTTCATGGTGGCACTAGTAATAATTGCCAAAATAAAGAAGCAACTTACATTTTCATCAACCAATTAATGGATAAGTAAAATCTCATATAGACATGCAATGGATTATTATTCGCCATGAAAAAAGGAATGAATTTCTGTTATATAGTATATCAAGGATGAAACATGATGATATGGTGAGTCAAATAAGCCAGACTCAAAAGGACAAATATTGTATAACCTTACTGATATGATTAGATAGAGCAAACTCCTAGAGTCATAATCTAGAATATAAATACCAGGGCATGGAATGGTATATGTAGTGGAGACTTAATGCTTAAACTATGCAGAGATTCTCTTTGGGGTGATGAAAACTTTTGGTAATGGATGGCAGTGATAGTAGCACAACATTGTGAATGTAATTAACAGCACTCGATTATATATCTGAAAGTGGTTAAAATTTTATTTATTATTCTACTTGAATAAAATTTTTGAAAGTATAGGAGTGAAAAAATAAACAGTGAACAGTACTGTGAATTATGGACAATTTTTAATATTACAATAATAAAAATGTTCTTTCATGAATTGTGGAAATATGACCACACCAAATCAAGGTGTAAATAAAAGCTGTTATATGGGAAAATTTTTGCATGATTTTTTCTGTAAACCTCCTACATATCTAATTCAAAAAAGTTATAAATTTTTGTAGAAAAATAAAATTCAAAAATAATATCTTAAACTGACTAGTTAAACCCATGATTATATGGTAAGGATACACAATAAATAAAATGACATGTTGTTAAATGAAAAACAAATATTTAGGCTTCCAAATAAAAATATACATGCCTACTAACTGTACTCCCTGCTCATTTTACCACTACCTCTTTTTTAAACTCATAAATCCCAACACACAGGGGCTCTCTGGTCCTTTTATTTTTGTCATAGTGGTGAAGTTCAAATATAAGTTGGATCATATCACTTCTGTATTCCAACATTCTGAGGTTTTCCTCTCTTTCATAGCACAAATTAAAAATGCTACCCATGAGCAGCAGGGTCCACTGATACAACCCTTCTTTCCTTATTTCCTCACCTCAACTCTGCATTGTTTCTATGTTACTGCTCTCCTAGGGTTGCACTGCCCACTGTGGGTCACCTGGAACCCTCCTATTTGGGGGATGGGATAATTATGAAGCTTTTGCCAGTCAAACTCTCCCCACATTGGCTCCCTCATCTATTCAACCCAAAACTCTGCTTACCACCAAAGGAAATTGCAGGATGGAATTAATTATAGTTATAGATGGAGTTAATTATAGTTCTGTACATAGATGTGTAAGCCACTGACAGAGTAAAAAAAACTATGATATAACTAATTACTCAGTAAGATTTCATTGCTGATTGACACCAATTAAGAAAGTAAATGGAGATGTTGGTAGCCTACTTTCCCTTTGGAATTAAAAAAATGTTAAAATGTTATTCTTGCACAATGTTCAAGCCCATGAGAGAGCAAAAATATAAAATGGTTGAACGGTTGAGCTCTTCAGTTTCCTGTGTCTGCCAGCATAGACACCAAAGAAGGAAGATTAATGGGCATCATATGAATCTTTAGAGTAGTAAACACATTCACTGACCTCTGTTGAAAGGAAAATTCACAAAAATCCTTCTATTCTTTTTATCAGCTGCAATTTCTTTAGTCCTGATTTTCAGAAGACAGCAGAAACCTTCATGCACAAGGGTTGCAGGGATGCTGATAATTCATAATTTTTAAAGAAAATTTTGTTTTAGAGCTAAAATAACTTGTGAAATAAACAGCGATTAAATCCCTTATCTAACAAAAAATTTAAAATAATGCAAAATAAAAAGATTATATTATATATAATTTTGGGGTGTTCAAATTATTCAATATAACAATACCAACTTTCCTTAGATTGAAATTTAGTGGCAGAAATATTGCATTTGTCTTCTTTAATTTAGATGTACTATAAAAAGTTAAGATTTTTTAATTCTTGGTTTATTTATAATTTCTTCATTCAGAAATGTATATAATGGGTAGGGGTTGTTTCACTTATATAAATAAACTGAAAGTGTTTTCAAAGATAAATGTAGGTGGGCCTGGTGGCTCAGCAGGCAGAGTTCTTGCCTGCCATGCCAGAGAGCCTGGTGCTTGCCCATGCAAAAGAAAAAAAAATGAAATTACATTTAATGAAAGGTATATAAGAAATAAAAGGAGAAGAAAATTAAAAATAAGTATGCAGTGTTTATAAAAAGGCATACCATATTTTCAGACCTAAAATATTGGGAAGTAACTGAGCCAGATATAATTATCAAGAATCCTGACTTGAAGTGTTTTTTCCTATTTTTATTATCTTTACACTAAAAGACACAAATATAGATGTTTCAAAATATGTCCATGTTCAGCCATGATCATTTTTTTACTCAAACACTCAAGGGCAGTTTGTAACTAGTTCTGGTGAAGAATTCAAAATATTTTTAAAAGAAGAGCAGTGAATAAAATTGTTTTTTTCTTTGTATGTTGTATGGCAGGAGTCACATTTCATTCTTTATCCATGTGAGTATCCCCTTATTGCAGCACCATTTGTTGAATTTTTGTTTTTGTTTGCTTGCTTGTTTATTTATTTTGGGGGAAGTTCATGGGTTGGGAATTGAACCCATGTCTCCCACCATATCAAATATTATCATTAGAAACATTTTAAAATTCATTCAGAAAATGCTTACCTATTTGACAGAAATGTTTCTGAATTTTTATATTTTTTCCTAAAGCAATATAAAGAACATTTTTCCTAATAAATTGTAAAATATTAAATTAGAGATATTAAATGATCATTTAGCTTCAAAGCTATCCCAAATCTAATGACCAACATTCACTCTGTGACCTTTACACTAACTATGACCATGGGGAGAGGATGAACTTAATTACTCAGCAGAAGTTAAGGACAATGTGGGAGGTTGAACTGGAAAATACCTTCTTAAAAATTTACTATATTTACAGAAAGGCTAAATAGTGAAATCCATACAAGTAGTAGGCCTCAATCTGTTACTGCAAGAGGACTCTTCACCTGCAGTAATTCTTCTACTGATAATATGTGGATTTAGTTCCATCTTTTTGTTATTCTTTTTCCCCCACTACATAATTTGCTTCAGTCTTACGGGAAAGATAGATGGACATGTAGATGTGGAAGTGACAGACATGCAATAGATAATATCATGCATTTTAATAGTTGTAGAATTTATACAGAGGTAGAGAGAAATGAGTTTGTGGAGAAAATATAAGTTATAAGATGTGAGACGTACTAAGAGGATGAAATTTAAAAAGTAAGTTGTTTGGTGAATATGAAGTGTGATGGTTTGAAAGGATTATGTAACCTAGAAAAGCCATGTTTTAATTCTGATCCACCAGGTGGAGGCAAAAGCTTCTTTTAATCCCTATTCAGTACTTAGGTTGGAAACTTGATTAGATTGTCTCCACAGAGATGTGACTCAATACCCAACTGTGGGTATTAACTTTTGTTTAGATGGAGATGTGACTCCAGTTATTCCAGGTGGGCCTTGATTAGTTTATTAATATTTTTTCTTTAAAAAGGAAATATTTTGGAGACAGCATGAAAGCCACAAGAACTACAAGAGTGCAGGAAGTCAGAGACTCTTGGAGATGAAGAAGGAATACATCCCCAAAAAGTTTCATGAAACAAGAAACCTGGAGAGAAGAGAAACAGATATTGCCATGTTCACCACGCACCTTTTCAGTTGAGAGAGGAATGTTGAACATCATAGGCCTTTTTTAACCAATGTATTTTACTTTGGATGCCTTAAAATGGACGTTTCAATAGCCTTGCTTTCACTTGGACTTTTGCATGGCCTAGAACTGTGAACTTGCAACTTAATAAATTTCCCCATCTAAAAAGCTTCTGGTATATCACATTCCAGCAGCTAGCATACTAGAACACATTTTGTTAACAGAGAAATGGAGTACTGCTATAGTTTGTAAATACTGAACATATTGGAATGGCTATTTAAATGGATAAGGGGAAGAATTTGGAGAGGTTGTGAGGAGCTTGACGAAGAAAATGCCTACAATGCTTTGAAGAGACTGTTGATAGAAATATGGACTCCTAAGTTACCTCCACTGAAGCTCTAGACAGAAAGGAGGTATGTGTTATTGCAAACTGGAAGTAAGGCAATCCTTGTTTTAAAATGGCAGATAATCTGGCAAAATTGACTAGTGACTTTGGCTGGATGGCAAATATTAAAAGCCATGAAATTGGATGTTTAGTAGGACAGATTTCTATATTAAATATGGAAAGGACAGCCTGGTTTCTTCTTTCAGCTTATAGTGAAATGTGACAGGAAAGAGATAAGCTGAGAACTGAATTCTTGGGTACAAAGAAACCAGAAATTGATGTTCTGGAAAATGCTGATGCTCCAGGAAGTGAGGCCACAGAGACACATGTCACATGTAAGGATTTAGCCAAGTGTAGAGCCAGTCAGCCACTTCAGAAAAGAAGCCAGGATTGGAGATGGAGTTATTCAGGAAGGATTTTTGGAAACTCCTTCTGCTGATGGGCATGATTCTTGCTTACTACATAGAAAGCCAACAAGAGTGCTGTGGGATCTGTATAAATGGAATTGCTGCCAGTCTGGAGTAAAAGTGCAGAAAAGGGATAGAATGAAGGTAAAATGTCTTCAGAGGCAGAACCAAGAAGCCTGGAATCTGAAGTCAAGAAGCCAGGGGCCAGGATAGTGGACCCACCCAAGCACTTGGAGAGCATGAGCTTGCCCAGAAGGCAGAGATGGACTTTCTGCCTCATCGCAGTTGAAGGGTCGTTCCACCTCAGGCCTTGGAGATGGTGGGGAAATTTTCTAGAGGACTGGGGAGAGCCTGGCTACCACTACACAGTGGGGTTGAGCATGTGCCCTGGAGATAGCAGTGAGCTTGGGTGTGGCCCTAATGCTTGGAAAGGGTGAAGCCAAGACAAAGGTGATCTCCCCAATGTCCTTCAAGGTTGTATGCAGACAGAGGTGGATCACTTTATAGGCCCTTGGATATGATGTAATTGTTGCTTTCTAAAGTCCCAAAGATAAATGACTCTCAGACTTTGGCATCTAATGGAGTTTGCCCTGCAGGTTTTCAAAACTGCTTGGGTTCAGTGGCCCCTGTGTTCCTTCCAATTCCTCCCTATAAAAATGGGTATATGTATCCTATGACTGTTTGTTCTTTGTATGTTGGCAGCAAATACCTTACTTGAGTTTCACAAGAGCCAGAGGAGAATTTTTGCCTTAAAACAGACCAAGCCTGCAACTAACTTACAATACCTTTTCTGACTTTGCATTGCACTTGTATTGTTACTGAAATGGCTTAATGCTTTATGATATTATAATGGAATGAATGTATTTTGTATATGGGAAAAATAGTCTATCTTAGTGTCCAGAGGGTGAAATGTGCTGGTTTGAAAGGACTATGTGCCCTAAAAAGCCATGGTTTAATCTTGATCCATCTGTTGGAGGCAGCTGTTTCTTTTAATCCCTATCCAGCACTGTAGATTTGAAAGTTGAATAGATTGTCTCCAAAGAGATGTGACTCACCCAATTGTGGATCTTAAGTTTTGATTAGAGGGATATGTGACTCCTTCCATTCCAAGTGGGTCTTGATAAGTTTACTGGAGTCCTTTAAAAGAGGAAACATTTTGGAGAGAGTTCAATAGCCAAATGAACCACAAGAGCCCAGCCAGCCAGGGATATTTGGAGGTGAGGATGGAAAACGCCCCTATGGGAATTTCATGAAACAAGAAGACTTGAGAGAAGGCAAGCAGTTGTTTCATATGTCTTTCCAGTTGAGAGAGAAACCCTGAACATCACTGGCCTTCATGAACAGAGGTATCTTTCCTTGATGCTTTGGATTGGGCATTTCTATAGCCTTGCATTAATGTGGACATTTTCATGGCCTAGAACTGTGAACTTGCAACTTAATAAATTTCCCCTTTAAAAGCTGTTCCACTTCTGACATATCATATTCTCACAGCCAGCAAACTAGAACATGGGGTTAGCAATTGCAGCTCATATATTTGATACTTACTGTTATTAGGTTATGTGCCATATGGAATTCTCTGTGTAAGACTATACATAATAAATAACTTGGGTGTGATGAAGGAGGAAAAATTCCAGACATTAATTAACTTCCTTATTAAAATGCTGACATTTGTGAACAGCTGTAACCTAAATGTTTTCTACACAAAAGGAGGTTAAAGATTTTATAGAGCAGATGAAGAAGGTCAATAACAAACAGTTCAGATTTTTATCTCAGAGTTATTTACTTCTCAAATTCTTTAGAAACTGAGTTTATGATCATCATAGGACAGGGTGTTGGGAACATAAGCCCATGGCACAATTTAACAGTAGTTTGTTCTTCATTTTCAATATCTAGAGGGTTGGAAGGATTTTTTAAAGGCCAGTAGGAAATTTCAGTCTTTGAACATCTTTAACAGAACACATTAGAAATCATGACTCTTCCTTCTTCACAGAACATGAATTCTGGGGGTGTAAGTCTCCCTGGAAATGTGGTACATGACTCCTATGGATTATCCTGGCACTGGCATCATTGGAATGACAATTCTTCTTTACTATACAGTGGAAAATAAATACAGCAATATAAGGTTAGTGTTTAGGAGATTTAAAATACAGTCAAGAGGTTATTCTGGAGGTTACTATTATGTATTCTTCAGTTAGATATTGCAAAATGCCATAGCACGCCAAACCCCAATCAACAATATCCTGAAAACCCTAAGGAATACCCAGGACTCTCTCTGATACTTTATAATAGTTTCACTCAGTCTATTCTCACAAACCCAAAGCCTCCATATTCTTCCTTTGCAGATAAGCCCTGAAACCCAGAGGTACCAGTCTCAACAATAACATCAACCAACTGCATCCTCCTGTCCCATAACATCAACACCACTCCTCAACAGGAAGAAGGCAAAATGGTCATTGATGAAATATCCCTAGAGAATGAGGAAAGAATAAAATGAGAGGAAGGAGTTGTAACCAAGAAAATATTATTTAACAAATGAATATGACTACTAAATCATTATATTGATATGCCTTTTTTTCTCCAATATATTAAAGCAGCTAGAATTAAATACCTGAAATTGTGGAGTTGTAACCTATGCCATGCATTGAAGCTTGTTCTATAACTATTTTTTAAAATGTACATTGTAAACTCACTTTTTGCATACATGGTATATTTCACAATAAATAAATATTTTTACAAAATTCTTAACCTTAGCAAATAATCATCTATTTATTTTAGATAAAAATAATCTTGAAATAAGAAAAAATGTAGTTCAATTATTATGTATGTGATAAGCCCATACAAGTTACATCACAGATCAAGGGAGAAGATGACATTAATCTAAACTATTGACTGCTGTCCTATTTTTCTTTCTCTTTACTAAGCTATTTCATGGGCACAGAATTTCAAGATGGTACAATATTCAACTTTGCATGGATTCTCCCTTATTGTTCAGCCTTTAATTTTTCTATGGTAAAAGTATCAAGTGGCAATACCCACATTCTTTTACTTATTTGAGAGAGGGATTCAGAGATTGTTCCATGTTTTCCACTGGAATTAATAATTCCGGTGCTTGTGATGGCAATAAAAAATGCTGATGATAATATCTCAATTAATATGCATTGAGAGTACTTATGCTCTATATTGAACAGACTTATGAAGCTTCTTTGTGAAAGTCCCTGTACAATATTAACTAATGTTTTTTAGATATGATTCTCTGAAAGCAAACAGAAAGTAAATTGCAAGAACATCTGTGCACCAAGCTTAGTCCCAAACAATCTGGGCAGTGCAACCTCACATGCTACCAGGGATTCTTCATGTCCTGCTTAAGCTGGATGAGCGTTCATGTCTCCTCACCTACCTGAGTCTCTATGCAATGTCCGTCACCTACATCCACATATTTCCCCACTCTTCTGTAGAGAGTGCATGGTCTAAAAGGGCTGAATTCCTTGATTTCTCACATCCTAAATATCTAAACTCTTCAACCAATGAGAATTGGGCTTATGTCTAAATTGCTATACAGTTAGAGAAAAAATACTTTATTCATAATTCTCCCTCTATACTTGTTTATTGAGCAGAGAAAGATATATAAATAGACTATACACATGTTCTACTGACCAAAGTATGCTCTGTCAGACTTTTTCTCAGAATATGTTTGGGGTGAATGAGTGACTACATTATTCAAACACTTTGTGAAAAAAGTTGATCTGGCTTCATATTTATACCAATGATTATTATAGTCATATCCTCCCAAATTTTATCTATGAGGGCAAAAATTTTAACATAAAATAGTGATAATGTGATATAATTGAAACTTAAGTGCAATAATAAGAATTTAATAGGTAAGTTAAGCTGGAACTTCTGGAAAGATGGCAAAATAAAGGCAGGGGGAAATAATTTCTCCACAAAAGGTACCTGGAGAACAAACAAGAGCTATCCAAAGCAGCAGTTGTGGGGCTCTTGAGACTAGGGAAGGACCAATGCAAAATTTAAGGAAGAGCTGGGAAAAATCAGATAAACTATGACATAATAATTGGGGTGAGTGCACTCAACTGAGACATCTGGAGCCCCTCCTCCAGCCCCAGGACTGGAGGTTGTGGTCCACCATGGGTCATGCTGGCTGGTGAGATGTGCCATGGTCCTGGTCCAAATACTGGCCAGAAAGCGTGAACCTCTGGATCCCAAAGCCTTGAATCTTTCCATGAAGTAGCTCTGGGTGCTTGCAGCTCCATGATTTCTAGAGATTAGCTGTAGTGAGTGCCTGAGTTCTGCTGCAGCCCCACATGCCCATTTCTGACATGTGAGGCCATCAGTCCAAAACACACCTTGTTCTTGTCTGATGGGCTGCACTCATCTGGGAGAGAAAGGGAGTCCCTCCTCTTAGGAATAGAGGGAGATGCTGAACAGTCCTAACCCTACTGTTGGCTAGTGAAATAATACAGCAGAAGCCCTCAGCCTGTGAAAAACTGAAGAAGCAAATGCCAAAGGACACTTTCAATGAAAATACAGTCAACAAAAAGGTCTTAGACAAGGGGGAATTGACTTTCAAAATAATCATTTTAACATAACCAGATGCCCAAAAGGCAGAATCAAAATTATGAAACACTTTAAGAAATAGGAAGATAAGGCTAATCTAAATGATCAAAATAAAAATCAGAGGATTCAGAATTTGGAAAATCTATTCAAGAATGTTCTAAATATTCTCCTAAATAATTTCAATGAGACAATTAAAGACATAAAGTTTATTAAGACGGACTCTGGGAGAAGATAAAGAAAAATTTGCAAGAATACATAGAAATATAGCAGATATTAAGGAAATGAAAGTTAATGTAAATGAAATAAAAATATACTAGAAACATACAACAGAATATTTTTACATGCAGAAGAATGCATCAGTGAACTAGAGCACAAAGCATCCAAATTGAGGAAAAATTTGAGCTGGGTCTCAGGGAAATTATTGACCACACAAGTGCACTAATGTATGTTTTAATGTTTTTTAGGTATCTCAGAATGAGAAGAGGGGGTAAAGGGCCTGGAAGAATATTTCAGGATATAATGGATGAAATTTCCCAAACCATATAGAAGCTATGAATATGCAAATCACAGAAAGCCAAGATACTCCAAAGAGAAAAAATCCGAATAGACTCCCTCTAAGACATGTACTAATCAGACTGTCAAATGCTGGAGAGAAAGAGAGACTCCTAAGAACAAGAGAAAATTGATTCACCACACATAAAGAAAGCCACACAAATTGGTGTAGGTTGGCTTTTCATCAGACACCTTAAAGTTAAGAAGGTAATGGCATGATATATTTAAGGAACAGTAGGAGCAGAATTACCAACCCAGAAATATTAATCCAACAAAGCTGTCCTTCTAAAGCAATGTAGAGCTTAACATTTTCACAGATAAAATAAAGTTGAGAGAGTTTGTTGAAAAGATACCTGCCCATCAAGAAATACAATTAAATAAATTCTAGCCAGAGCAATTAGACAAGAAAAAGAAATACAAGGCATCAAAATTGGAAAGGAAGAAGTAAAACTATCACTGTTTGCAGACGATATTATACTATACGTCGAAAACCCGGAAAAATCCACAACAAAACTACTAGAGCTAATAAATGAGTACAGCAAAGTAGCAGGTTACAAGATCAACATTCAAAACTCTGTAGCATTTCTATACACTAGTAATGAACAAGCTGAGGGGGAAATCAAGAAACGAATCCCATTTACAATTGCAACTAAAAGAATAAAATACCTAGGAATAAATTTAACTAAAGAGACAAAAAACCTATATAAAGAAAACTACAAAAAACTGCTAAAAGAAATCACAGAAGACCTAAATAGATGGAAGGGCATACCGTGTTCATGGATTGGAAGACTAAATATAGTTAAGATGTCAATCCTACCTAAATTGATTTACAGATTCAATGCAATACCAATCAAAATCCCAACAACTTATTTTTCAGAAATAGAAAAACCAATAAGCAAATTTATCTGGAAGGGCAGGGTGCCCTGAATTGCTAAAAACATCTTGAGGAAAAAAAACGAAGCTGGAGGTCTCGCGCTGCCTGACTTTAAGGCATATTATGAAGCCACAGTGGTCAAAACAGCATGGTATTGGCATAAAGATAGATATATCGACCAATGGAATCGAATAGAGTGCTCAGATATAGACCCTCTCATCTATGGACATTTGATCTTTGATAAGGCAGTCAAGCCAACTCACCTGGGACAGAGCAGTCTCTTCAATAAATGGTGCCTAGAGAACTGGATATCCATATGCAAAAGAATGAAAGAAGACCCATCTCTCACACCCTATACAAAAGTTAACTCAAAATGGATCAAAGATCTAAACATTAGGTCTAAGACCATAAAACAGTTAGAGGAAAATGTTGGGAGATATCTTATGGATCTTACAACTGGAGGCGGTTTTATGGACCTTAAACCTAAAGCAAGAGCACTGAAGAAGGAAATAAATAAATGGGAACTCCTCAAAATTAAACACTTTTGTGCATCAAAGAACTTCATCAAGAAAGTAGAAAGACAGCCTTCACAATGGGAGACAATATTTGGAAATGATATATCAGATAAAGGTCTAGTATCCAGAATTTATAAAGAGATTGTTCATCTCAACAACAAAAAGACAGCCAACCCAATTACAAAATGGGAAAAAGACTTGAACAGACACCTCTCAGAAGAGGAAATACAAATGGCCAAAAGGCACATGAAGAGATGCTCAATGTCCCTGGCCATTAGAGAAATGCAAATCAAAACCACAATGAGATATCATCTCACACCCACCAGAATGGCCATTATCAACAAAACAGAAAATGACAAGTGCTGGAGAGGATGTGGAGAAAGAGGCACACTTATCCACTGTTGGTGGGAATGTCAAAGGGTGCAACCACTGTGGAAGGCAGGTTGGCGGTTCCTCAAAAAGCTGAATATAGAATTGCCATACGACCCAGCAATACCATTGCTAGGTATCTACTCAAAGGACTTAAGGGCAAAGACACAAACGGACATTTGCACACCAATGTTTATAGCAGCATTATTTACAATTGCAAAGAGATGGAAACAGCCAAAATCTCCATCAACAGAAGAGTGGCTAAACAAACTGTGGTATATACATACGATGGAATATTATGCAGCTTTAAGACAAGATAAACTTATGAACCATGTAATAACATGGATGGACCTAGAGAACATTATGCTGAGTGAATCCAGCCAAAAACTAAAGGACAAATACTGTATGGTCCCACTGATGTGAACGGACATTCGAGAATAAACTTGAAATATGTCATTGGTAACAGAGTTCAGCAGGAGTTAGAAACAGGGTAAGACAATGGGTAATTGAAGCTGAAGGGATACAGACTGTGCAACAGGACTAGATACAAAAACTCAAAAATGGACAGCACAATAATACCTAATTGTAAAGTAATCATGTTAAAACACTGAATGAAGCTGCATCTGAGCTATAGGTTTTGTTTTGTTTTGTTTTGTTTTGTTTTGATTTTACTATTATTACTTTTATTTTTTTCTCTATATTAACATTCTATATCTTTTTCGGTTATGTTGCTAGTTCTTCTAAACCAATGCAAATGTACTAAGAAATGATGATCATGCATCTATGTGATGATGTTAAGAATTAATGATTGCATGTGTAGAATGGTATGATCTCTAAATGTTGGGTTAATTTCTTTTTTTCCGTTAATTAAAAAAAAAAAAGAGAGAAGGGATAATTGGAGATGAAGGGATACAGACTGTACAACGGGACTGGATATAAAAACTCAGAAATGGACAGCACAATACTACCCAATTGTAATGCAATTATGTTAAAACACTGAATGAAGCTGCATGTGAGGTATAGGTTTTTTGTTTTTGTTTTTTTTTGTTTTTTTTTCTTTCTGTTATTGTTTTGATTCTTATTCTGTTGTCTTTTTATTTCTTTTTCTAAATCGATGCAAATGTACTAAGTAATGATGAATATGCAACTATGTGATGTTATTAAGAATTACTGATTGTACATGTAGATTGGAATGATTTCTAATTGTTTTGTTAATTCTTTTTTTAATTAATAAAAAAAATTAAAAAAAATCAAAGTAAGGGTGGGTTGTACATGTTTACATATTTAATTTACATATTCAATTTACATATTGAATATTAATGGATTAAACTTCCCAATCAAAAGATGCATTGTGGAATAATTAATAAAATAAATGTGATCAAACTATATGTATTTACAAGAAACTTCCTTTAGACCTAAAGGTACAAATGCATTAAAAGTTAAAGGAATGAAAATAATATTCCATATAAACAGTAACCAAAAAAATTTTATAGCTGGGGTAGCTATACTAATATCAGATTAAATAGACTTTAAATGGAAAAACTGTTTTAAGATAGAAAAGATGTCATATCTTAATTAAAGGAGCAATTCATCAAGAAGAAATAATATTCATAAATATTCATACCTAATTCATGTGATCCCAAAGTACATGAGGCAAACACCGGCAAAACCAAACTAAGTAGTAGACACCACCACAGTAACAGTTAGTGACTTCAATACACCACTTTCTCCAATATATAGAACATCTAACAAGAGATTCAATAAGGACATAGAAACCTTAAAATATATGATAAAAGAACTAGGTCTAATAGACATATATAGAATATTGTACAATGGAATATACATTCTTCTCAAGTGCACATTGAACATTCCCCAGGACACACCACATTCTGGGGTACAAAATGTTCTTAATAAAATTAAAATATTGAAACAAGAGAAAATCATTTCTCTGATCATAATGCAATGAAGCTGGAAACCAATAACAAAATGGAGAGCTGAAAATTTCACAAATATACAGAGGTTAAATAACACACTCTTAAACACTCCATCAACTCAAGAACAAATTGTAAGAAAAATTAGTAAAAAATTCAGAAAAATGAAAATGAGAACACAGAAGGTGTCATAAAAATTTTGCTACAAAGAAAAGCTGAGGACCAGAAGTTTCACAGATGAATTTTATGAAGCATTCCAAGAATAACTGCCACCATTTCTGCTCAAACTCTTCAAAAAAAATTGAAGTTGGTTCATCCTATGATGCCTACATCACAATAAATACCAAAGCCAGATTAAAATCCTGCAAGAAAACTACAGACCAATTTCTCTAATGAATATAGATGCAAAACCTTCAACAAAATATGTGCAAATAAACTCCAACAGCACACTAAAAAATTATGCACTATGACCAAGTGGTTTTATTCCAGGTATATGATCATGGTTCAACAAAAGAAAATCAATTAATATAATACTCCTCATCAACAAATCAGAGGGAAATATCCACAAGATCTTCTCAGTTGCTGCATGAAAGACATTTGAAAAATTCCTGAATCATTTCTTGATAAAAACACTTTGAAGGCAGAAATCAAAGGAAACTTTCCCAACATGAAAAAGGACATATTGGATAAACCACAGCTAAAGACATACTTAAACATGAGAAGCTGAAATCTTTCCTTCTTAGAATGGCAACAAGTCAAGGTTGCTGACTGTCATCACAGTTACTCAACATTGTAGTACAAGTTTCAGCTAGAGCAAGTGGGCAAGAAAAAGAAATGAAAACATCCAAATGATAGGGGTAAAATTTTCCTATTTGCAAACAAAATGATCCTATATTTAGAAAACACAGGTAAAACTGCAAAAAGCTACTTGAGCAAATAAAAGATTCAGAAAACTGGCAGGATATAAAATCAACACCCCCCAAATTAGGGTTTCTATACCTAAGTAAGAAGTAGTCTCAGAAGGTTAGTAAGAAAAATATTCTATTGACAATAGCACTTAAAATAATTAAATATCTATGAATAAATTTAACCAAGGATGTAAAGGCCCTGTACAGGGAAAACTACAAAATATTTCTAAAATATATCAAAAAAGAACTAAATAAATGAAAAAATCCTATGTTCATGGATTTTAAATATAAATGAAATTAAGATTTCAATTCTCAAATTGATCTACAGATTCAATGCAATACCAACTAAAATTCCAACAGCCTACTTTGCAGAAATGGAAAATCAAATTATCAAATGAATATTTAGTGGTAATAGGTCTTGAATTATCAAAAGCAACTTGAAAATTTAGAATGAATTTGGAGAACTCATACTTTCTGACTTTAAAGCATATTATAAAGCTACTTTTGTCAAAACAGCATGTGTCAAAACAGCATGGTACTGACACAAAGAAAGATATAATGATTGATGGAATAGAATTATGAGTTCACAAATAGACCTCCAGGTCAATGGTCAGTTGATTTTTGAGAAGGCTTACAAATAAACTTAACTAGGACAGAACAGATTCTTCAATAAATTGTGTTGGGAGAACTGGATATTCATTTCAAAGACTTCAGCATCAGAACTGGTCCCATAAAAGTCCTTGAAGAAAACCTAGGGAAGCATCTTCAACATGTACTGATTGGAGATAGTTTATTGGAACTTACACCAAAAGCTCAAGCAAATAAAGGAAAATGTTAAATGGGACATCCTCAAAGTGAAATATTTCTGTTTCAAAGGACTTTCTCAAACCAGTGAAAAGAAAACTAACTCAATTGGAGAAAATATTTGGAACCACATATTTCATAAATTTTGATAGAAAAAATATAAATAAATCTTATAATTCAAAAACAAAAAATAATAGCTCAATTAAAAATAGGCAAAAATATGAAGATATTTTTCTAAAGAGGAAATAAAGATGGCTAAACACTGTTTGAGCAGGTGCACTTAAAAGCTGTTCCTCAATTTTTTCAATTGCTCATTACAATTCCTCATATTTAAATATCATCTTCCCAATTGATACCTGTTTTCAATGGTTAAATATTATCTCATGATGCTGGAAACTAAACTTGAGAACCTTTTGTTTTACCTTAAACATTTTCACACTATTTTGTTTTGTCTTTTTGCTACCTTTCCTAGGATTTTAACAACAAATCAGCTTCAGGTCTTCAAATGAATTTTAATGGGGGAAGAATCAGTTTGATTTTATGGGGCTTTTCTTTTACCTTATGTGGTCTTTTCTTTGACATTCAGAACATTATTAGGTCATGAATTATTTATGTACTAAATGCTACACTTTAAACATTTTTCTATTCCATAATCTTTTTAATTATTTATGTTCATATTTTAGTTTGGAATCCTATTACTTATTTAAGCTCAGGTTTTTCTGACCTCTGAATTGAGTGCCTTTGAGTTCATAGGCTAATAGAAATTTCACAGTAAATGTAAATAAGGTCAAGGATGTAATGCAGAAGATGAAAATAAAGAATCAGTGTAAAAACAGAAATTATTTTTGGCAAAAGTGAGTAGTACACTTGTCATGATTTATGTATGTTGGCTTCTTGTGTTTGCTGCTGTATTTAAAATTCTATAATCATTTTTATTCCAATCAGAATAAGTACCTTTTGTGGTTAATGTATATATTTAGTATGTTAAAAACAAGGAATCATTTTTATATATCTGTACAAATAATAAATATCTACCTGGAAAAAAAGGTCACATAAAATAGAAACAAATAGCTTAAAAGCTCATGAAAACAGCTGATAGAAAAATTCAAATCAAACCATCAGGTGCCATTTTACTCACACTACAAGGGCTGCTATTAAACAGGAAACCAAAAGTGTTGGAGAGGATGTGGGGAAATAGCAACATTTACTCACTGCTGGTGGAAATGCAAAATTGTACAGTTGCTGTGGAAGGTGGCTTGTTGGTTCCACAGAAAGCTATATTGTTTAAATATAGATTTTCCCTACGATCTGGCAATCTTGTTACTTGCTATATATCCAGAAGTTCTTATAGCAGGGATGCAAACAGACACTTGCATACCAGTGTTCACAGTGGCATTATTTACAATTGCCAAAAGATGGAAAGAACCCAAGTGTCCATCAACTATTGTTGAATGGATAACAAAATTTGTTATATACACTCAATGGAATATTATTCAGTAGTAAGAAGGAATGAAGTTCTGAAACATGTGGCAACATATATGCACCTTGGGGACATTATTTTGAGTGAAATAAGTCAGACACCAAAGGATGAATATCATATGTGCTCACTAATATGAACTAAATATATATACAAAAACTCATAGACCTAAAATCTGGAATATGCAGTAACAAGGGATAGAATGAGTCTAGAGAATGAGGAGTGAGTATAAAATATGTGCAGAATTTTTAACTAGGTTGAACTTAAATATTTGTAAATGTTTAGAGGTAATGGTTTCAGATTAATGTATGATCATTAGTCCTGAAATGTCCATGAATGTTGTTAAATGGGTTAGTTAGAGTCATGTATGCCACAGAAACAAAGCTAGAGGTGAACACCAAGTAATGTATAACACAGTGAAATCTTCTAGTGGAGGATGAGTAGATTAACAGTACCAATATAAAATTCTTTTATGAATTAGAAAGAATATATGACACTATTACAAGGAATTAAGAATAGATTGGTATGTAGGAAAAAATGAACCTATTGAAAAATATGGTCTATAATTAATATTAATATCTTAATATTCATTCATAAAGAGCAACAAAAGTACCACACCAACACTAAGGGTCAATAATGGGTGTGGTGGTTAGAGGTATGAGATATTTTGTGTTTTCTTATATGGTTTTATTTTATCTTCTTATTTTTTGAGTAAATAATATTCTGAAACTGACTGTGGAGATGATTGTACAGTTATGTAAAAATACTGGGAACCATTGACTGTATACTTTGGGTAGATTATATAGCATGTGAATATATCTCTAAAAAGTATATTTTTAAAAAGGTAGCAAATGCATACATTTAAATTTAGTCATATGTCATTACTTCACAGGCGCTATGTGGAATAAAACTAGACAAATAGCACTCCTTAGGTGTCATTCTTTCTAGGGTGATGATAATGGGAAGCCCTTGGAAATTGGGTCTGATCCTCTGAAGAGAGAGAATTCTGGAAGATTAGATGACTCAAGTAAAATTGGAGGTGAACAGTAATATCCTCATGAAATAAAATTTAGAAAATTGGTAGCTATTTTAGTAAGGAAGAAAATAATCTTGGGCTTGGGATGCTTTAAACGATTGTTGAAATATAGTTAGAGCTAAGAAGCTTGTGAATTGCAAATGAATAATTTAAAATAAAAAAACTTCTCAACATGTAAGAAGAGCATAGATTGCAATGTTGTACTTGGAACATAACATACTATGAAGCATATGTCAAAAATCCATTGAGAAAATAAAAAGAGTTTAACAAGGAAATGTGAAAATGAGGATTGGCCATGCAGATTTGAAAAAGAAATATGAGAATTATATACAGTGAATCAGATTAGTTATACTAAAGAGTAAATGAAAATGAATATGTTCTATTAAAATAGTTATGAGCTTGAAGATATTCATGATAAATTCCTCAGAACATTGCACAGAAGAGAAGGAAACTGAATTTTATTTGCACACACACATGTGCATGTGCACACACAATCACACAAGATACAAATTAAGAAACATGGAGGATAAATGAGGAAAGGTAAGACATAAAGAACAGCAAGGAGGTAATGGTCTACTGGTAAAAGCTGGAATTTCCTTATTGTATATATAAAGAAGGAACCTGTAAATCATGCAAAGGATACCTTTTGTTTACTCTTCCAGGTACCCTGTCTACCCACTCCATACTGTTTTATTTACTTAGCTGAATATCCTGGATGGCATCAACCAGTTCACTGCTCTAGAATTTCACTCTGTCTTTTTTTCCTAAAACTACTTCTCATACTTGTTATTTCAGGTCTAAAGATTGACCATATTTTAATTTAAGCATGCAATTTAAGATCTCACAAAACTAGGGATATATAAATAGCAATCATTTATGGTCTGGTGGTTTAAAAAGAATCAAAGTCACTTAAATCAATGAAAATGAAGATATTTGCAAGTATTTAAAAAATGTTACTGGGAAATTCACTTAGAATAAGAACCTGAAGAAACAGTAAGTGCACTTGTCAAAGGACATGGAAAAAATTGCAAAGCGTGTTACATAGTATAATGAAATTACAAAATGTAGATAAAAATTAAGAGTCAAAGAAGACAGAATAATGACATATAAGATGTCTCATTTGGGCTTCTGGTCTCAAAGTATCTCCCCACAAATTATTTATTAAATACAAGGGAATAAAGTGAAACTTTACACTGGAGAATACTGGCCAATATATCTTAAGCAAGTGATCAAAATTAATAGAACCAGTATGGGAATTCATGGATATCTTATGCCTACTTATTAGATAAACTTAAGTATCCATGCAAAAAGTGCATAACATGATTGCAATTACCAGAAAACATCAAATAAATCTAAGTAGACATTCTGCAAAATAAATGGCCTTCCTTTTTCAAAATAGCAGTGATGGAGAATAAAGCAAAAAGAGGAACTCTTCCAGATCAAAAGAATAGATGCAATGTGTGATTGTGTATTTGGTCTTAGAATATTGATTTGATGTAGACACAGAAATATATAAATATTAATATTTAATGATAAATAGGCATTATTTTAATGTGAATATATTTCCATCAAATATGAAGACTAGATGATGAACTTGATCTATAATAATTATCTAATTTACTATTGTTAGTTTTTGCTTTATGCAGGTATAGAATGTAATTAAACTTGTGTTTAACTTTTTCAAATGCAATTTTATTGAAATATATTAGTAGACTAAATGATCCACTTAGAGTATACAATCAATGGTTACTGCATCAGTACATATTTATACTTTCATCATCCCAATAAATTTTAGAATATTTTCATTACTCCAATAAAGAATAACATCCAAAAATGTTCCATAACCCCTAGACCCCTTGTTATTTATTTGTTTATTTTTTATTTATGTTTTTGTCTTTATGTTATTACTAATCTCCCAATTTACTGGATAAAAGGAGTGTTAATCATAAGCAATATGAAAACAATAAGTTCATGCTTGTTTAAAAGGAAACATATGAGGAAAATGGAATGTACAATCAAGAACCCAAGTACAACACAAGTGTTCCAAAAGGAGAGATATAAGAAGAATGTAAAATAAAGATAAAATAAATAATACAATAAATATTCACAGGAGAAAGCAATATCTTCTATGATTTGATTGCCTTCTTTTCCTTAATATTAGAAAATGACACTAAATATTGGTCTGGAGAGATTATAAATTATGTGTCATGAATTCTATGATTCTACAGCTATAATAAAGGAACAATAATTCATTAGACAGTTATGGTAAAGGTATAAAATTAATTAGAAAGTAAATACTGGGCCTGAATTTTATATTATTTTGTCAGTATGCTGTCTTCAACACACAGAGAGAAGCACCTACACAAACCCTGCCACATAGATACACACACACACACACATGCACACACATGAGACACATTCATAGCTGGACAACTCTTCTATGGATATTGAAAAGACAAAGTTTAGAAACTGGTGGAAGCTAGTACTAATGACAAGACTAGTAATAGGAACTTTTCCTGGAATGAGCTGTATTTTCAAAAGGAATTCTTTGGAAACTTATATTGAAAAATACAAATATGAAAATAACCCTGAATATATTAAAAATAGTAATATGAAGATTGGTATTTGTCAGAGTTCAAGTTTTGACAGAATGTAGTGAAGTGAGCATGGTTTGTTAAAGAAGTAGATAAGTAAATGGAAGGGAATATAGAAGCTTAAAAGAGATCAATATATAAACATAGAAGATAAAGACTGATAATAAAGGAAGAAATAAAAATAGAAACATAAAGGGATAGATAGATGATTGAGAGACAGATATAGAGGTACAGACAGGTAGAAGTAGAGATAGAGGGATAGAAATGTAGATGGCAACGATGTAAATGATAGCTATGATGTTAGGGATTGAGTCAAACCCCTCAGAAGATATACTCAGGTCTTATCCCATGATTTTGTGTCTGAGACACATTTGCAAATGTTATCTTGATAGTTATTAATAAGATAAGGACAAATTGAAAGAGAGTGAAACTTAGTTCCAGATAACTGAGTTCTTATAGGCAGAGGAAATACAAATGAAGTCACTCAGTAGAAGGTAGAGGAGGAGAAAGAAGACAGAGTACCATGTGACAAATTTAAAGATGATAGATTGTATCAAGCCACCACCAGAATTCTAAATATTTTGGAAAAACATGAAACTTCCAAAACTTTTATTTTATATTTCAAGCCCACAAAACTGCTTAGTAAATTCCTGCTTTTAAGGCAGTTTGTGGTATTTGTCATAGCAAATTAATATATATATAATATATATATAAACCTATAAAATATATCTATGCACACATGCATGTGTGTGTATATAGAGGCAAAACATTTAATGTATCTCAAATAGAAATTTATTGAAATCCCACTACAGCCTTCAGTTTAGTCTGCCAGCCTCTTCTGAGGTGAACTACTTCTCTTCCTTTAAAATAAAGCCTTTTTCCTAAAAGTTGTTTTGATACATTGCTTCCCAAACCCACATTCATTCCATGCACCCCTCCAGTTTTGATACCTTCACTATATGGTTTGAGAAGCTTTTTCATATTATTATAAGGGTGTGATTGTAAGGTTCACTTGTCAACTTGGCCAGGTAATAGTGCCCAGTTGTCTGGTCGAGAAAGCACTAGCATATTTGTTGCTATAAGGACATTTTTTGAACTTAAATCATGAGTATGTTGGCTGCATCCATCACTGTTTACATCTGCAAACAGCTAACAGGGTGTCTTCTGCAATGAGTGATACTTAATCTAATCATGAGAAGGATTTTAAGGAGGATTCTTTCTTCAGCTAGCCAGCCTCTCCTGAATTCATTGAGGACCTTCATTGGAGCTGCCAGCTTGTGTCCTTCCTTGCACACCTTGGACTCTTATATCTCCACAGTTTTGTGAGGCAATTTTATAAATTTTATATTTACAGATATCTCCTGATGATTCTATTTCTCTAGAGAATCCTAGCTAATACAAAGGGTGTATACCAAAATATACTAAAATAAGATTAAAATCTACCTATCTTTTCTCAGTGTACTACAAATAAAAAAGTCATATCAGAAAATGGCATAGAGTTGGTTTGGAAAATAAAGTAAGAAAGAATGTTCTATATCTTTTATCCTTTAATGTAAGTGGATTATGCCTAGTACCACAGGACATAGCATTTCAAATTAATAATTTCCTAAGACTAATCATATATTTCATTTGCCAGCTAGAATTCAGGTTATCCCATGTGTGATAGTTAGATTCAGTTGTCAACTTGGCCAGGTGAGCATACCTAATCTTGTTCCTGTGGACATAAGCCAATGGTATGTGAATCTCATCTGTTGCTAATTACATCTGCAGTCAGCTAGGAGGCATGTCTGCTGCAATGAGTGACATTTGACTTAATTGGCTGATGCTTAAATGAGAGAATGCAATGTTGCACAGCCAAGCAGCTCGGCATTTCTCATCTCAGCACTAGCAGCTCAGCCCAGGCCTTTGAAGATGCAGAGAGAAGTCACCCTGGGTTGGAACCCAGGGGCCTGGAGAGAAGACCAGCAGAGACCATCCTGTGCCTTCCACATAAGAAAGAACCTCAGTGGAAAGTTAGCTGCCTTTCCTCTGAAGAACCAACAAAATAAATCCCTTTTATTAAAAGCCAATCCATCTCTGGTGTGTTGCATTCCAGCAGCTAGCAAACTAGAACACCATGAAATTCCAGCATCCTGTCCAATTTAGAATTTGCAACAGATGAAATTTCCCCCTTAGGAGGATAAATATAAGACCTGTATATGTCTGCTCAATTATAAGTGAAACACTATTATTATCCCAACCACTTGATATGGATATAGAGGATGCTTCATAATATTAATTTAATGTATATATCCAGAGTTTATTTGATAATATTACTTTTACCATCCAATGTGCCAGAATATACAACCAGCTTGTTCAGACAATTATGTCACTGAAAGCAAAGATCATCACAAATGGGATTTTTTTACAAATGGAATTTATCTCTTCTACTTTGAAAGATGTCTGTGCATTAGCAGTTTCCTTAATGCAGTCTTCATATCCTTATTTCCTATTGTAGATGAGTGGATTCATGTTGGGTGCCATCACAGTATATAACACAGACTAGCAAGCCAAAGGAGATTTGGGAAAGTGGGTATAAATAGGCAATAAAACAGAGGAAAGAAACAGAGTCACAACAATAGGATAATCCAGGCACGTGGAGAAAGCTTTGGACCTTTCTTCTCTGGATAGAATCTTCAGGACAGTAGAGAAGAAGTTGATATTAAGAGATCTCAAGAAACACAAAACAAGCAAAATCCAATACTACACTGAGACCAATGGCCACTAATTATCCAGTTTTGTAAGAAAAGATGAAGGCAAGGGGTTGAGGAACATCACAGTAGAACTGTTAAGCATGGAGTCATTAAGGAATCCACATGGGACAGCTAGTCAAAGCTTAACAGGTTTATTGAAGGGAGAGTAAGTGGGGAGAGAGCAAGCAAGTAGGAGCCAGCAAAACTTGACAGCAAAAGGAAAGAAAAATGGCTCTGGCTTTCTTTCTGAGAGCTTGATCTTCAAAAGAAAAAACATTCTGGGAGGGGGAGTGTGTGATACACTGTTGCAGGCACCACCAGGGGTTATGAGGCAGGAATAGACCATGACTTCATGCCTATGGTTGTCTGGGTTTGCTTCATTCACCTTCTGGTGGCTGGGGCATTGGCACATTTGTGTTCATCTATCTTGCTGTCACAACAGGTCCTGTCAAAGAAGCTGAAAGGAGCTGTGGAGGGCCCCAAGTCACAGAGTCCATTTTATATCTAAAGTTGTTCCTCTGAGACCTGACATTACTGCTTTTTTATTTTAATACAATTGACTGGAATTGGGTTTAGGTTTGGGGGTGCTGCTGTAGCCAGCTCAAAGTAGTTTTTGGAGGGAGCAAGGACATTGTGATACTTTGTTAGCTACTTCCTGCTGTCAAAATGGCATATTTGGGGACAGAAAAAATTGCTTTGAATTGAGCTGGGGCATTATTAATCGGGTCAGGGGTTCCTTCTGCTGGAGCAGGCTGATAGTGATGTTTTCGCTGCCACAGGAGAAGACTTTCAAATTTCTGTGGTAACAGGGGTATGTTCTCAGAATTTTGCTGGGTGGTCATGGCTGCTATTGATGTGTGAACAAATCTAAACAGACATTGTAAGGTGGGGGCTAGGAAGAAAGTTAACAGGCAGATAATTTAGGGCCTGATGAGGGAGAGCAGTATAGCTCACAAAGGGGTGGGGAAAAATGAACAAAAACTTGAGAGGAAGTTTTTTGTTAGGTAAGATAAAGGTGAATCTGCATTTGTTATTATTTATTATGACCACATTTGCTTTTAGTATTTTTAAATTTTGTTCTATTTTAACTATATTGCTGATGTAAAAATAGGTTTCTTTCAATATTGCAGATTCCTCTCACTGTTGTGGTTAGTATGATTGGGACTCTTTTAACTGCCTCAAGGCATAAAAGGGGGAATTGTTATTAAGGGGTAAAGGGATGAATGATGAAACTAGTTGTTATTCTTAGAGAATACAACATCTTTGGTTTTCAGAGCTTCTTTGGCATTGGAACAGCTTAGTGGTTTTAAGTTTCTGAAAAACAAACTTAAGTAAAATTTTATAAAGCATTAGATTTTTTTTAGGGTTTCTATGAATATTATTGATTGGTGTTTGCTATATTGTGGCAGTTTGTAATATCTGGATAAAACTTGCATAGGAGCAACCTCCAGAATAACCCTTTTGACTTGATTTGGGATTTCTTAGCCATTGAAACTATTTTTTTACACCACTTTGGTAAGTTCATCTATTTCAGGCTCATCTTTGCAGCTTATGTCTCACAGTTCCAGGGCCAGCTATATTCTGTGATGCCAGGGCCAGTTATATTTCCTGCTGCCAGTGCCAGGTTTATATTCATGGAAATTATGTCTCACATTGGGGGAAGCTCGGAGTTTGGCTTAGAGAGAGACCACATTTGAGCAATAGCAGAGATTTTCTGGGGATGGCTCTTGGGCACTAACTCTGAGTAGGTTCAGTTTATTATTGCAAAAATAAGCTTCATAGCAGCAAACCTTAAAATTGAGGCCTTGGCTTATTCAATTGGGAGCCACTCTTTCTAAAAAAAAACTGTTAATCTGCCCACCTGGGAAATTCATAATAGTTCTATCTTTCCCAGTTCCTCAAGGGACTTTGCAGACACTTTTTCATTTTCTGCCCCCAATACTTTGAAACACAGAGTACAAAACGTTAACTTGTACAAAACACCACCATTTTGTTCCTTATTCCAGGTTCCATATTAAATAAAGCTGAATTAGGTTGTTTAACTCATTAGACAGATTAAATTAGATAGTGGAAATTGTGGAAAAATAAACACTTTTCTGTTATCTCACACAAAAGTTAAAGCCTTAAAATACAGACATTATTTTTACCTTGTATATTGATTTATCTTTCTTTTAACTATATCAGTTTCATCACATATTTAATTGGAGTTTGATCACTTTTAGTTTTTTAATTGTTGCTGTGTGGACCCATTTAATTTTCAGAACTAGAGAATCCAATTTGAGTTTTAGGTGTCATACAGGCACTTAAAGTTTCAGGAAGTTATTAGGTTATACAAAGTGTAAAGCACCTCAGAATTTAAAGATAGCAAAGTTTACAATATAAGCTCTAATTTTTATAAGTATTCTTTAAAGAAGCTATTTTCAGGGATAAATCATTGGACAGTTGTTTTATAAAAACAAATCATAGTAGAGGTTTTGTTCTGTTTCACTTTTACACAATTAGCAGACTTGAGTTAATTAAAAGAAAAGTATACTTTATATACTTATCTTGCTTCTTTCAATGGCTTTTCTTTTCACAGATGGATCTCTGAACAGTAGTTGATTACATACACTTTTAGATATGTATTAGAGCAAAGCAGTGCAACTGACAATTTGGCAGTTTTTCTGATCTGTAGTTTTAAAGAATAGTTAAAACTATGACTAACAACATCATATCACTGTTTAACATCATACTGATTAATATCAGGCTATAACATGGACTGTGGGAATGTTGTTAAATTTTTAGCTTTTTATACATTTTATGAACATATTAATAATATTATTTTAGCTATACATATTTAACCAACAACAGAATAGAAAATTTCTTTTAACCACTGTAATACTTCCCATACACTTCTTATGTAATAGATTAAGTTACTTTAGCACCTTACTTATATAAGGTGAAGGAATGAATTGCTTGTAATATTTTTCCCTAGCAGTGAGAGGACTTGTCCACTGAAATAAAGGATAATGCCAATGTAAACATTAACAAGGATATTTTCCTGATGTAAAATATTTTAGGTACAGTGGGGACTGGTTTGAGGTTGCCTTAAGTGGTGGAGTGCTGACAGATGGAACATATTTTAGTGATATGCTGGGGCTCTGTGCAAAGGTTGGGATAACTTATGGTTTGAGATAGGAGATTAATTAGTGGCTTGGTGCCAGTATGAAACTGGTCATACAGTCAGTTAAAATTTTCCGTGCCTGCTGTTGAGGCAAGATTACTTAATCATTTAGGTGAAATCATCCCTCATTGAGGGTGGCATCAGGCTGGGCCAAGTTTATTTGCTCTATTTGGAGTAAGCAGGTGTTAGATTCAGCATTGCTAGCCGCTGAGTAGAGGTTTGGGCCTGTCTTTTTGCTTCCTCATCCACTCTGTTGCTACCTATTGAGATGGTATCCTTTCCCCTTTGATGACCCTTATAGTGAATAACTGCTACCTGCACAGGGGTTTGTGCTGCCTTAACTTAAACTTAAAGGGTTTAAGTTAAGAAATGGCCAAGTAACCAAAGGTGAGATTCTTTGAATTCAGGTAACCAAAGTTAAAAAATATATTTATATTTTTATTAAAAAATGAATTCCTTAAATGGAATATTTGAAGCATTAACATATTTTAAATTTTATTATACTGAAGTTCCAACATTACTAGGTGCATTGCTCAGTTTATGCAACTTGTTAGGCTACTTTAAGAGGAATTTTGAGAATGTACTTATAACATTAGCTTGTTTGTTAATAAGCTTATTTAAATTTAAGGATAACATACCTATGCAGAATAAAATTGCTTTTCTTGAATTCAAAAATTCATCATTTATTCTTTCCATTGTTCTTAAATTCTATTGTTCTAAAATTATGAAGAACTTTAAAAGTGCATTGACAATTAAGTTTTGGAAAATGTACCAAACTCATTAAATTTGTCCCAAGACTAAATTTAGGAAAGCTTCTTAATTTGTTGCATAGACAGAAAGATATCAGGCTGCTTGGGTTTGGAAGTTTTAGGTAAAGATCACAGAATTTTGAGAGTTTTTATGCTTTTCTTTTAACTATTTCTAATTATTAGTTGTGACCAGGACCATCAGAAAAGGTCCTTGTTTTTTCCAGAGGTAGATCTTTTGGCAGTTTCCTGCTGCCTTAGGGAAATTCTATGGGCAGGAGGGAAATTCCAAGGGCAGTTTCTTTCTGATGCCCCCCTTTCTTTACAGTAATTACAAGACTAAAGTTTTGAATCCTGCCATTTAGAATTTTTTCTTTTATTTAATTTATACATTTATATCAAGCACATAATTATTTTCAAGCAATTCAAATAAAGCTCATTAAGGATTTTCTTATTAATTTGCTCTTACTATCCAGAGGTATGAGACTATACATTGAAAATGCATACAGACACAAAGAGGAAATTCATTATTTAAAAAGAAAAACAGAAACATAGAAATATTTTTGTGAGGGAGAAATAAAGGATTGAATATGTTATTTCATCCCATTTCTACTTTTTTGCAGAAGAATTTTAACTTTAATATCTTTAACTTTCTTGCATGTGTGTATATGTGTATAAATTCCCTTTCTACCACTCCCCTACATATCTAATAGAAAGCTTGAATCCTCATGAGACACACCACAAAGTTATCAATAATTTTATTTAACCCTACAATTCTACCCTGGATGTGTGCCTGTAAGGGGATATTTTCCCAAATCTCCCACCTTTAAGATTCTTTTGCATGAAGGCCAATAATTCACAAGTTGCTTGAAAGGAATTTTGCATTTTCTATATTGCAAACCAATAAGAAAAGGGATTGATTTTGGCGCAGTCTGAGTACAAACTTCAGCTCAGACATATACCAGAATTGTGACCAGGGATAAATTATTTAATATTGTAGCATGAAAACCAGGAATAAGGCCCCAGGCCTCCAGGAATGTTTCACAAAGTTAGAACAGGCTGAGACTAGGGATCTTTAGTTTCAGGAAGCAGGTTTTATTTGCTATGGTCATAGGGCTCAGGCAGTAACATCTGAAAGTCTGAGCCCTGAACAAAAGGCAAACTTAGCTTTTATAGACTCTTTGACATGTTAAACACAAGGCACACAATTGACTGATTTGAGAATGGCCCAAAGCTGAACCATTAAGGGAGGGGTCCCCACCCCAGAATGTCTTATCTTGCCTACTTGCAGCTTCACCAGTTCCTGAAGGCTAGGGGAGGGGTTTCTATCCCAGGAATGTGTCCTATCTCGCTTGCCTGCAGTTGTTTTTTATTAATTAAAAAAATAAACTAACACAACATTTAGAAATCATTCCATTCTACATATGCAATCAGTAATTCTTAATATCATCACATAGATGTATGATCATCATTTCTTAGTACATATGCATCGATTTAGAAAAAGAAACAGCAAGACAACAGAAAAAGAAATAAAATGAAAATATAGACAAAAAATAAAAATAAAAATAAAAAATACAAAAATATATAAGAAAGAAAAAACCATAGCTCAGATGCAGCTTCATTCAGTGTTTTAACATAATTACATTACAATTAGGTAGTATTGTGCTGTCCATTTTTTTTAAGAAATCATACCATTCTACATATGCAATCAGTAATTCTTACATCATCACATAGATGCATGATCATCGTTTCTTAGTACATTTGCATTGGTTTAGAAGAACTAGCAATATAACCGAAAAAGATATAGAATGTTAATATAGAGAAAAAAATAAAAGTAATAATAGTAAGAACAAAACAAAACAAAACAAAACAAACAAAAACCTATAGCTCGGATGCAGCTTCATTCAGTGTTTTAACATGATTACTTTAAAATTAGGTATTATTGTGCTGTCCATTTTTGAGTTTTTGTATCTAGTCCTATTGCACAGTCTGTATCCCTTCAGCTCCAATTACCCATTATCTTACCCTGATTCAAACTCTTGCTGAACTCTGTTACCAATGACATATTCCAAGTTTATTCTCGAGTGTCGATTCACATCAGTGGGACCATACAGTATTTGCCCTTTGGTTTTTGGCTAGACTCATTCAGCATAATGTTCTCTAGGTCCATCCATGTTATTACATGCTTCATAAGTTTATCCTGTCTTAAAGCTGCATAGTATTCCATCGTATGTATATACCACAGTTTGTTTAGCCACTCGTCTGTTGATGGACATTTTGGCTGTTTCCATCTCTTTGCAATTGTAAATAACGCTGCTATAAACATTGGTGTGCAAATGTCCGTTTGAGTTTTTGCCCTTAATTCCTTTGAGTAGATTCCCAGCAATGGTATTGCTGGGTCGTATGGCAATTCTATACTCAGCTTTTTGAGGAACCACCAAACTGCCTTCCACAGTGGTTGCACCCTTTGACATTTCCACCAACAGTGGATAAGTGTGCCTCTTTCACCGCATCCTCTCCAGCACTTGTCATTTTCTGTTTTGTTGATAATGGCCATTCTGGTGGGTGTGAGATGATATCTCATTGTGGTTTTGATTTGCATTTCTCTAATGGCCAGGGACATTGAGCATCTCTTCATGTGACTTTTGGCCATTTGTATTTCCTCTTCTGATAGGTGTCTGTTCAAGTCTTTTTCCCATTTTGTAATTGGGTTGGCTGTCTTTTTCTTGTTGAGTTGAACAATCTCTTTATAAATTCTGGATACTAGACCTTATCTGATACGTCGTGTCCAAATATTGTCTCCCATTGTGTAGACTGTCTTTCTACTTTCTTGATGAAGTTCTTTGATGCACAAAAGTGTTTAATTTTGAGGAGCTCCCATTTATTTATTTCCTTCTTCAGTGCTCTTGCTTTAGGTTTAAGGTCCATAAAACTGCCTCCAATTGTAAGATTCATAAGATATCTCCCTACATTTTTCTCTAACTGTTTTATGGTCTTAGACCTAATGTTTAGATCTTTGATCCATTTTGAGTTAACTTTTGTATAGGGTGTGAGAGATGGGTCTTCTTTCATTCTTTTGCATATGGATATCCAGTTCTCTAGGCACCATTTATTGAAGAGACTGTTCTGTCCCAGGTGAGTTGGCTTGACTGCCTTATCGAAGATCAAATGTCCATAGATGAGAGGGTCTATATCTGAGCACTCTATTCGATTCCGTTGGTCGATATATCTATCTTTATGCCAATACCATGCTGTTTTGACCACTGTGGCTTCATAATATGCCTTAAAGTCAGGCAGTGCAAGACCTCCAGCTTCGTTTTTTTCCTCAAGATGTTTTTAGCAATTCGGGGCACCCTGCCCTTCCAGATAAATTTGCTTATTGGTTTTTCTATTTCTGAAAAATAAGTTGTTGGGATTTTGATTGGTATTGCATTGAATCTGTAAATCAAATTAGGTAGGATTGACATCTTAACTATATTTAGTCTTCCAATCCATGAACACGGTATGCCCTTCCATCTATTTAGGTCTTCTGTGATTTCCTTTAACAGTTTTTTGTAGTTTTCTTTATACAGGTTTTTTGTCTCTTTAGTTAAATTTATTCCTAGGCATTTTATTCTTTTAGTTGCAATTGTAAATGGGATTCGTTTCTTGATTTCCCCCTCCGCTTGTTCATTGCTAGTGTATAGAAATGCTACAGATTTTTGAATGTTGATCTTGTAACCTGCTACTTTGCTGTACTCATTTATTAGCTCTAGTAGTTTGTTGTGGATTTTTCCGGGTTTTCGACGGAAACTTCTTGTTCCAAGAAGTTTGCAGCTCTGTATTAGTTCCTTTGGAGCTAGATAAGAAAAAAGGTATGTGCAGTTATCTGCTAACTCTTTCAGAGTTGAGTAAGAAATCAGGGACTTAGAGTTGTCCTATTGTATCCTGCTTCATACACAGTTATACATAATCTACATCAATGCTTTTGCTGAATTTGTGCCTGATTATGAGAATGTTGGTGTTTAAGCTACAGAAGAGGATCATAAAACTGTGAAAGCAGGTCCTCAGATGCAGAAATTGTATCAAGAACAAGACTAAAAGCTTAGATTGAAAATCAGTAATACATTTCAGGAAAAACTAATTGCTGCATTCATGGAACAAACAGTTGCAAGATTAGGTCTCTGAAATACAGGCAAATTCCTCCTTCTATTTGACATAGCTACATAATGGGATCCTCTATCAGCTAGTACCAGGTAATATATGTAAATTAAATGAGTTTTAGTAAACAATGTTATTTGTGTTTCTGAGGTGCAATACTGCACTACAAATCTATGTAAATGGACTCCACCCTTTCTCCAAGACCAGAAAGGAATAGACAAAAAGGTGAGAAGAGAAAAGATCATTAGGAAACAAAGGGAATATTTACTACTCTCAGTCCTATAAATGATGTGCATTAAGAATGGTGACAATATGCAGGATGGTGAAGGTTAAGGGCAGCAGGATAAATTCCAGGTAGAAAAGAAAACCCAGCAAGCACCTGGGGATCTGGAGTCTTTATTAGCCAAGTAATTAAGTCAAAGATTCGGTTAAAAATCCTTGATACAGTATCAGAAAATTCAATGAGAAGGTAAAAACAACTATTGCCAAGGAAATACATGTGAGTGCTTCACTACACAATTGAAATGGTCAATTATACTTAGAAATAACTACTAAAATTGGGATCATTTGCTTTATTTTTAATTTATTTATTGTCAAAGAAAGCATAATGCAACAAAATGATAAAGAACATCTGGAAGATTTCTGTTGTTTATGCCACTAATAAAATTGCCTAAATATATTAACTAAGATATCATAGATTCTTTCGCAAGAATTGACCCTAAGATTTAGGGATTACTCTCTATGTGATTTACTAAAGGATGCTTTTTAAAAAAAGAACAAAATCACAACTCTCATAGAAATATAAACAAATACATTAAATGGTTTTGTTGTGTGTAAACAGGGACATGTCTTTAAGGCTCTTGGAATATTACATAGAAATAGAATAAACCAGGCTGAGGCTCCAAAGTTTTAGGAAGTAGGTTTTCTTTTGTATGGCCATAGGGCTCAGCCCAGCAGCCTCTGAAAGTCTGAGCCCTGAACAAAAGGCAACCTTAGCTTTTATAGACTGTATGACATGTTAAAGACAAGGTAAAAAATTGGCTGATTTAAGTTGAGAATGGCCCAAAGCTGAACTGATAAAGGAGGGGTCCCCACCCCAGGAAAGTCTTATCTTGCCTACTTGCAGCTTCTCCAGTTCCTGAAGGCTAGGGGAGGGGGTTTCTATTCCAGGAATGTGTCTTATCTTGTTTGCCTGCAGTTTTACCTGTTCCTGAATGTCAGGAGAGGGGGTTTGGGGATTTTCCACAGAGAGCATAGCTGAACCAGAAAGAGGGGAAGACCTGCCTGCTACAGTTTTAATTCTTTAATTAATGAGAGCAACTTCATTTAGATTAGAAATCAAACTACTACACATTTAAAGGCAGGTAAGAAGGACAGAATGAATTTCCAAAGATGTAAGATGTGTCTATATACAAAGCAATAATCCATTGAAATACACCAGAAAATAACTGATTTGTATTTCTATGGAAACTAATTATTTGCATTAACTGCTTTCTAAAAGTTTCAGAATTTTAAAAATAGTTTAAATACTGTAAAAGGCAAACATAGCACAGTGCACTAGGTAGGATTCTTAAATATTTGTATTTTTTTTGTCCATTTAAAAGTTTTTCATGTTATTTTCCTATTACTGGCATAAAGGAAAAAATGGGGATATGTGCCCTTTTGTCAGAGAATTATGCTAGATAGTTTAAGAGCATTATTTAACTGAATCAGAATAATGATCCAATGAGTAAACTCAAACTGTCAATTAATCAAACTGATGTTGTAGCAATAGGCCTTCCCCTCTTTCTAATTCAGCTGTGCTCTCTGTGGAAAGTCCTCAAACCTCATCTCCTGACCTTCAGGAATGGATAAAACTGCAGGCAAGCGGAGAGTTCCATGATGGCGGTTTGGTAAGGTACGTGCGTCTTAGTTCCTCCTCCTCCAAAGCAAATACTAGGTGAACTGAAACAGTGAAGAACAGCTCCCGGGGCTACGGCAGGGAATGGACACACAGCGTACCCCAGTCTGGACTGGCTAGTCTGACTGCGAGACTCGGCTGCGGTGAGATCCCTGAGAGGCGCATGATTTCCCGAGCAGCAGCAGCTGCGGCGGTCGGAGCTACTCCCTCCCTCCTTCCCAGGCTGGCTGAGAGTCTCGGAGAGGCAAGTTTCCCAAGCCGAGGCGGCCGATGTCCGTCTTTTGCGGGCGGCTTCGAGTCTCGGCTTCGAGTCCGCGGCTACGAGTTTCGGATCAGAGGGCTATCCAAGCCGCGGTGTCCACACCCGCGGGCAGCTTCCTGGTCTGGTGGGGAATGCCCTAGGCCGCGGCGGCAGGTGACCGACGCCCCTCCCCCGTGGGCGATTCCTGGTCCGGTGGCGAAATCCCCGGGCCCACTGCGGCCGACAACCAGCCACAGGGTCCCCTCAAGCCACGGCAGCTGATGCCCCCACCACGCACGGCCCCTGAACCAACGGAGAGAATTGGATCGGAAATCCCCAGGCTGTGGAGATCAGTGACCGGGGTGATCCATTCCAAACACTTGAGACAAACGTGTGCCATGAGCGCCACCTACTGGGCAGGATAAGAAAAACAGAACCCAGAGACTTCACAGAAAAATCTTACAACCTTGTTGGGTCTGACACCCAGGGAAATCTGACTAAATGCCCAGACGCCAGCAGCAGAAGATAACTGTCCATGCTCAGAAGATTGAGAATATGGCCCAGTCAAAGGAACAAACCAATAGTTCAAATGAGATACAAGGGCTGACACAATTAATGCTGAATATACAAACAGAAATGGAAAACCTCTTCAAAAATGAAATCGATAAATTGAGGGAGGACATGAAGAGGACATGGGCTGAACATAAAGAAGAAATAGAAAAACTGAAAAAACAAATCACAGAACTTATGGAAGTGAAGGATAAAGTAGAAAAGATGGAAAAAACAATGCATACCTACAATGATAGATTTAAAGAGACAGAAGATAGAATTAGTGATTTGGAGGATGGAACATCTGAATTCCAAAAAGAAACAGAATCTACTGGGAAAAGAATGGAAAAATTTGAACAGGGTATCAGGGAACTCAAGGACAATATGAACCGCACAAATATACGTGTTGTGGGTGTCCCAGAAGGAGAAGAGAAGGGAAAAGGAGGAGAAAAACTAATGGAAGAAATTATCACCGAAAATTTCCCAACTCTTATGAAAGGCCTAAAATTACAGATCCAAGAAGTGCAGCACACCCCAAAGAGATTAGACCCAAATAGGCAATCTCCAAGACACTTACTAGTTAGAATGTCAGAGGTCAAAGAGAAAGAGAGGATCTTGAAAGCAGCAAGAGAAAAACAATCCATCACATACAAGGGAAACCCAATAAGACTATGTGTAGATTTCTCAGCAGAAACCATGGAAGCTAGAAGACAGTGGGATGATATATTTAAATTACTAAAAGAGAAAAACTGCCAACCAAGACTCCTATATCCAGCAAAATTATCCTTCAAAAATGAGGGAGAAATTAAAACATTCTCAGACAAAAAGTCACAGAGAGAATTTGTGACCAAGAGACCAGCTCTGCAAGAAATACTACAGGGAGCACTAGAGTCAGATACAAAAAGACAGAAGAGAGAGGTATGGAGAAGAGTGTAGAAAGAACGAAAATCAAATATGATATATATAATACAAAAGGCAAAATGTTAGAGGAAAATATTATCCAAACAGTAATAACACTAAATGTCAATGGACTGAATTCCCCAATCAAAAGACATAGACAGGCAGAATGGATTAAAAAACAGTATCCTTCTATATGCTGTCTACAGGAAACACATCTTAGACCCAAAGATAAACATAGGTTGAAAGTGAAAGGTTGGGAAAAGATATTTCATGCAAATAACAACCATAAAAGAGCAGGAGTGGCTATACTAATAACCAACAAATTAGACCTCAAATGTAAAACAGTTAAAAGAGACAAAGAAGGACACTATATACCATAAAGGAACAATTAAACAAGAAGACATAACAATCATAAATATTTATGCACCAAACCAGAATGCCCCAAAATACGTGAGGAATACACTGCAAACACTAAAAAGGGAAATAGACTCATATACCATAATAGTTGGAGACTTCAATTCACCACTCTCATCAATGGACAGAACATCTAGACAGAGGATCAATAAAGAAATAGAGAATCTGAATATTACTATAAATGAGCTAGACTTAACAGACATTTATAGGACATTACATCCCACAACAGCAGGATACACCATTTTCCAAAGTGCTCATGGATCATTCTCAAAGATAGAGCATATGCTGGGTCACAAAGCAAGTCTTAACAAATTTAAAAAGATTGAAATCATACACAACACTTTCTTGGATCATAAAGGAATGAAGTTGAAAATCAATAATAGGCAGAGTGCCAGAAAATTCACAAATACGTGGAGGCTCAACAACACACTCCTAAACAACGAATGGGTCAAAGAAGAAATTGCTAGAGAAATTAGCAAATACCTCGAGGCAAATGAAAATGAAAACACAACATATCAAAACTTATGGGACGCAGCAAAGGCAGTGCTAAGAGGGAAATTTATTGCTCTAAATGCCTATATCAGAAAAGAAGAAAAGGCAAAAATTCAGGAATTAACTATCCATTTGGAAGAACTGGAGAAAGAACAGCAAACTAACCCCAAAGCAAGCAAAAGGAAAGAAATAACAAAGATTAGAGCAGAAATAAATGAAATTGAAAACATGAAAACAATAGAGAAAATCAATAAGGCCAGAAGTTGGTTCTATGAGAAAATCAATAAGATTGATGGGCCCTTAGCAAGATTGACAAAAAGAAGAAGAGAGAGGATGCAAATAAATAAGATCAGAAATGGAAGAGGAGACATAACTACTGACCTCACAGAAATAAAGGAGGTAATAACAGGATACTATGAACAACTTTATGCTAATAAATACAAAAATTTAGAGGAAATGGACGGGTTCCTGGAAAGACATGAACAACCAACTTTGACTCAAGAAGACATAGATGACCTCAACAAACCAATCACAAGTAAAGAAATTGAATCAGTCATTCAAAAGCTTCCTAAAAAGAAAAGTCCAGGACCAGACGGCTTCACATGTGAATTCTATCAAACATTCCAGAAAGAATTAGTACCAACTCTCCTCAAACTCTTCAAAAAAATCGAAGCAGAGGGAAAACTACCTAATTCATTCTATGAAGCCAACATCACCCTCATACCAAAACCAGGCAAAGATATTACAAAAAAAGAAAACTACAGACCAATCTCTCTAATGAATATAGATGCAAAAATCCTCAATAAAATTCTAGCAAATCGTATCCAACCACACATTAAAAGAATTATACATCATGACCAAGTAGGATTCATCCCAGGTATGCAAGGATGGTTCAACATAAGAAAATCAATTAATGTAATACACCATATCAACAAATCAAAGCTGAAAAATCACATGATCATCTCAATTGATGGAGAGAAGGCATTTGACAAGATTCAACATCCTTTCCTGTTGAAAACACTTCAAAGGATAGGAATACAAGGGAACTTCCTTAAAATGATAGAGGGAATATATGAAAAACCCACAGCTAATATCATCCTTAATGGAGAAAAATTGAAAACTTTCCCCCTAAGATCAGGAACAAGACAAGGATGTCCACTATCAACACTATTATTCAACATTGTGTTGGAGGTTCTAGCCAGAGCAATTAGACAAGGAAAAGAAATACAAGGCATCAAAATTGGAAAGGAAGAAGTAGAACTATCACTGTTTGCAGACGATATGATACTATACGTCGAAAACCCGGAAAAATCCACAACAAACTACTAGAGCTAATAAATGAGTACAGCAAAGTAGCAGGTTACAAGATCAACATTCAAAAATCTGTAGCATTTCTATACACTAGCAATGAACAAGCGGAGGGGGAAATCAAGAAACGAATCCCATTTACAATTGCAACTAAAAGAATAAAATACCTAGGAATAAATTTAACTAAAGAGACAAAAAACCTATATAAAGAAAACTACAAAAAACTGCTGAAAGAAATCACAGAAGACCTAAATAGATGGAAGGGCATACCGTGTTCATGGATTGGAAGACTAAATATAGTTAAGATGTCAATTCTACCTAAATTGATTTACAGATTCAATGCAATACCAATCAAAATCCCAACAACTTATTTTTCAGAAATAGAAAAACCAATAAGCAAATTTATCTGGAAGGACAGGGTGCCCCGAATTGCTAAAAACATCTTGAGGAAAAAAAACGAAGCTGGAGGTCTTGCACTGCCTGACTTTAAGGCATATTATGAAGCCACAGTGGTCAAAACAGCATGGTATTGGCATAAAAATAGATATATCGACCAATGGAATCGAATAGAGTGCTCGGATTTAGACCCTCTCATCTATGGACATTTGATCTTTGATAAGGCAGTCAAGCCAACTCACCTGGGACAGAGCAGTCTCTTCAATAAATGGTGCCTAGAGAACTGGATATCCATATGCAAAAGAATGGAAGAAGACCCATATCTCACACCCTACACAAAAGTTAACTCAAAATGGATCAAAGATCTAAACATTAGGCCTAAGACCATAAAACAGTTAGAGGAAAATGTAGGGAGATATCTTATGAATCTTACAATTGGAGGCGGTTTTATGGACCCTACACCTAAAGCAAGAGCACTGAAGAAGGAAATAAATAAATGGGAACTCCTCAAAATTAAACACTTTTGTGCATCAAAGAACTTCATCAAGAAAGTAGAAAGACAGCCTACACAATGGGAATCAATATTTGGAAACGACATATCAGTTAAAGGTCTAGTATCCAGAATCTATAATGAGATTGTTCAACTCAACAAGAAAAAGACAGCCAACCCAATTACAAAATGAGAAAAAAACTTGAATAGACACCTCTCAGAGGAGGAAATACAAATGGCCAAAAGGCACATGAAGAGATGCTCAATGTCCCTGGCCATTAGAGAAATGCAAATCAAAACCACAATGAGATATCATCTCACACCCACCAGAATGGCCATTATCCACAAAACAGAAAATGACAAGTGCTGGAAAGGATGCAGTGAAAGAGGCACACTTATCCACTGTTGGTGGGAATGTCAAATGGTGCAACCACTGTGGAAGGCAGTTTGGCGGTTCCTCAAAAAGCTGGATATAGAATTGCCATACGACCCAGCAATACCATTGCTGGGAATCTACTCAAAGGAATTAAGGGCAAAAACTCAAACGGACATTTGCACACCAATGTTTATAGCAGCGTTATTTACAATTGCAAAGAGATGGAAACAGCCAAAATCTCCATCAACAGACGAGTGGCTAAACAAACTGTGGTATATACATACGATGGAATATTATGCAGCTTTAAGACAGGATAAACTTATGAAGCATGTAATAACATGGATGGACCTAGAGAACATTATGCTGAGTGAGTCTAGCCAAAAACTAAAAGACAAATACTGTATGGTCCCAATGATGTGAATCAACACTCGAGAATAAACTTGGAATATGTCATTGATAACAGAGTTCAGCAGGAGTTAGAAACAGGGTAAGATAATGGGTAATTGGAGCTGAAGGGATACAGACTGTGCAATAGGACTAGATACAAAAACTCAAAAATGGACAGCACAATAATACCTAATTTTAAAGTAATCATGTTAAAACACTGAATGAAGCTGCATCCGAGCTATAGGTTTTTGTTTGTTTTGTTTTGTTTTGTTTTGTTCTTACTATTATTACTTTTATTTTTTTTCCTCCATATTAACATTCTATATCTTTTTCGGTTATATTGCTAGTCTTCTAAACCGATGCAAATGTACTAAGAAACGATGATCATGCATCTATGTGATGATGTTAAGAATTACTGATTGCATATGTAGAATGGAATGATTTCTAAAGGTTGTGTTAGTTAATTTTTTTTAATTAATAAAAAAAATGAGGGGGAGCAGGGCACGGTGGCTCAGCAGGTAAGAGTGCTTGCCTGCCATGCCCGAGAACCTGGGTTCGATTCCCGGTGCATGCCCATGTAAAAAAAGAATGAGGGAGAATTTAAAACATTTTTAGACAAAAAAGTCACTGAGAGAATTTGTGACCAAGAGACCAGCTCTTCAAAAAATACTAAAGGGAGCACTTGAGACAGATAGAAAATTGGAATAAAGTATCAAATGTAATCTATCCTTGTAAAATCAGAAATTCATTAATTTTAAAATATTTGCTGACATAAAATATATTAAAAATTATGAAATATTCTGGAGGAATAATTTCATAATATCACATGATTAATAATGAGAACCTTGTGAATTTTTTTAAATGATTCAAGAAAAGCACTTACATACATTTTTATGATTAATTCAAACAAATATTTCTTCTAATGCAAGAATAAAACTATTGTACAATTATTAGGGGAATGATTTAAGAAGTTTTAAAATATCTAGTAGAATGTCAATCAGACATGAAGACACAACTTTTATGATTAAGGAGGATCCTCAATTATAAGCAAAATGAAGTGTTGTAAAGTTTTACCTTTATTTTAAAAAGTACGAATATGATTTAAAAATTTTTATAATGATTTTGCTAGTATGAAGCTGCTATATTTCCCAGAAAAGCCCGTATTCTTTTAATCCATTCCTGATGATACAGACCTGCCCTAAGTGGAACCTTTTGTTTCAGTTACTTCAAATGCAATGTGACCACCCCACTTAAGGAGGATTTGAATCTTTTACTGGAGTCCTTTATAAAGGGATAAAAAAACAGAAAAAAACCAGAGAAGCATATAGAGAAAGCTCTGCAGACGCTAAGAAAGGACCCACAGAAACTCAGAGAGGAAGCCACTGAAGCCAGAATCTGGAAGCAAGGAAATCTTGGAGAGAATGACCAGTAGGCGTCATCATTTAACTTCCAATTACAGAGTTATACCAGATGACGGTGTTCTGTCTCAGAGTTCAGGTATCATTTTATTGATGCCTTAATTGGGACATTTTCATGGCCTTAGAATAGTAACTAATTTAATTAATCCCCATTGTAAAAACCAATCCATTTATAATATATTGCATCCCAGGAACTTAAGCAAACTAAACACACACACACACACATACACAATCACATAATTTTTTATATCAGATACAATAAATTATAGTTATGTTGAGATAAAAAGAAAACATAACCCAAATTAATATTCATTTACTTATGACACTTTAATAATAGTTCATCTATTCCCATTTGTTCTGATAACTATCTCTGGAAAAATCATTTAACACTCATTTTTAATTTCTCCTTTCACAGAAAACTGGTAATGAATATAAAAATGAAAGAGAACATCGCGTCAGTAGAATGAGGTGAGCAAGGACACCATATTTAATTTTGAACTAATGTATCCCTCACAGTGATGTGTAAATGTGACACTGTTCTAGTTTGCTAGCTGCACTCAAGAAATGCTGATGAATTTCAGGGTTTCTCTCTCAACTGGAAAAGCGCATGGTGAACATGGAAATGCCTTCTAGCTTCCTCTCCAGGCCTCTTGCTCCATGAAGTTACCCCAGGGGCATTCTCCTTCATCCCCAAATGTTACTGACTGGTGGATTCTGTCGTTCTGATGTCTCTGCTGTTCTCATGATTCTCAAGCTTTCTCCAAAATGCTTCCTCATTTAAAAGATTCCAGTAAAGTAATGAAGACCCATCTGGAATGGGGGGAATCACATCTCCCTCTATTCAAAGGTTAATACTCACAATTGGGTGAGTCACATCACCATGAGGACAACCCAATCAAGTTTCCAAGCTATAGTGCTGAATAGGAACTAGAAAAAATGGTTGCTACCACAAGATTGATTAGGATTAAAACATGGATTTTCTAGGGCACATAATCCTTTCAAAATGGCATGCTCCACCCTCTGGACCCTAAAAATGACATGTTTTTTTCCATATACAAAAATACATTAATTCCATCACAATATCAGAAATCCTTAAACTATTTCAATAACAATACAAATGTAATACAAGATTTAAACCATTACAAGGTCTCATCAAAGTTAAACACAGGCATGGTCTGTCCTAAATCAACATTATCCTCTGGCTCTGGGTGTGTAAAAATTCATTTGCTGCCAACATACAAAGGAGACACAGGCATGAGATATATACAGCCATTTCAATAGGGAGAGATTGGAGGGAACACAGGGATCACTGGACCCAAGCAGTCTTGAAAACCTGCAGGGCAATGGCCATTCTATTTCAAAGTCTGAAAATCATTTATCTTTGGGGATTTAGAAAGTGGCAGTCCCACCATTTCCAAGGACATATGGAGCAGCTTGCCTCTGTCTCAATGCAAGGGGACTTTTTGGAGACCACCTTTTTCTTGGCTCTACCCTCTTCAAGCATCTGGACTGCAACCAGGCTCTCTGTCATTTCTAGAGAATATGTTCAACCCTCCATGTGGTGGCATCCAGACTCTCCCCAATCCCCCAAGGAATGTGTTGCACCCTCTCCAAGGTTTGAGGCTGAAGGACTTCTTCACTCCGCCAAGGTGGAAGGCCCATCTTCTGCCTTTGGGTCAAACTTTCCCTCTCCACATGCTTGGGTGGGTCTGCTCTCCTGGCCTGAGGAGACTTGATTCTGGAATTTTACTTCCACAGTTCTGTTTCTGAAATTATTTTACCTTCATATTGTCCCTTTTATGCACCCCCTAGTTGAGACTGTCAGCAGTTCCTTTTATACAAGTCCCACAACACTGTTGTTGGTTTTCTATGTAGCAAGTAAGGATTGTGTCCATCAGACAGCAGGAGTTTCCACATATTCTTCCTGGATAACTCCATTTCCAATCCTGGCATTTTCTGAAATGTCTGACTGGTTCCACATTTGCTTAGATTCTCAAATGGGGCACTATTCTCTGGGGTCTCCCTTTCTGGAAGCCCACAATTTTCCACATCATCAATTACTGGTTTCTTTGCACCCAAGTGTTCAATTCTTATCTTTTTCTTGTCACATTTCATTATAAGCTGCAAGGAGAATCCAGACTGCACTTTCAACATTTAATTTGGAAATCTATTCTGTTGAATTTCCAAGTTTATAGCTTTTTAAATTCACCTTTCATCCAAAACCACTCATCAACTTTGCCAGATTGTCTGCCATCTTAAAACATGGATTACCTGTCTTACAGTTTGCAATAATACATGCCTCATTTCTGTCTAGCATACCCATTTGTACCAACAGTCTCTTCAAAGCATTCTACGCCTTCTCTATCAACTTCTTCACAAATCTTCCAGAGTCTTTCCCTTATCCCTTTACAAAGATATTTCAATGTGTTTTGTATTTGCAAACCTCAGCAGCATCCCACTCTTACTACCAAAATCTGTTCTAGTTTGTTAGCTTCATTCAAGAAATGGTGAAGAAGTTCAGTGTTTCTTTCTTAACTGGAAAGGCACATGGCAAACATGGTGACATCTTCTACCTTCCTCTTCAGGCCTCTTGCTTCATGATGGGCACTCTCATGGGGCACTCTCCTTCATCTCCAAAGGTTGCTGGCTGATAGATTCTGTAGTTCTTATGTCTCTGCTGTTCTAATCATTCTCAAGCTTTCTCCAAAATGCCTCTTTTAAAAGTTTCAAGTAAAGTAATTGTTCTAGTTTGCTAGCTGCTGGGATGCAACACATCAGAGACGGATTGGCTTTTAATAAAAGGGGATTTATTTTGTTGGTTCTTCAGAGGAAAGGCAGCTAACTTTCCACTGAGGCTCTTTTCTTACGTGGAAGGCACAGGATGGTCTCTGCTGGTCTTCTCTCCAGGCCCCTGGGTTCCAACAACTTTCCCCGGGTGACTTCTCCAAAGGCCTGGGCTGAGCTGCAAGTGCTGTGATGAGGAATGCTGAGCTGCTAGACTGTGCTACATTGCGTTCTCTCATTTAAGCACAAGCCAATTAAGTTAAATGTCACTCATTGCAGCAGACACGCCTCCTAGCCTACTGCGGATGTAATTAGCAACAGATGAGATTCACCTACCATTGGCTCATGTCCACAGCAACAGAACTAGGTGCTTTCACCTGGCCAAGTTGACAACTGAATCTAACTACCACAGTAATCAAGGCACAGCTGGAATGGGTGGGGTCACATCTCCCTCTATTGAAAGGTTAGTACCCACAATTGGGTGAGTCATATCTCCATGGAGACAACCCAATCAAGTTTACAACCTATGGTACTGAATAGGGATTAGAAGAAATGTTTGCTCCCACAAGGTTGATTAGGATTAAAACATGGCTTTTGTAGGGTACATAAATCTTTTCGAACTTGTACAGTGGATGGATACAAATATTGCAAAGGATCTCAAAAGATTGTAATGCATTCATTTGGTGAGATAATAGGATAGAAGGATTGGATTGCTTTTGTTAAATTTTTTTTGTTTTTGGTAATAATTGGCAATGTGTGCTAATGCTTTCTAAGCAAACATGTTTCTGTACATCATCTGAAAATAAGTAGAATTATGGGTGCATGGATGGTTCAGTGGTAGAATGTTCACTTTCCATGCAGTAGACCTGGGTTCAATTCCTGGACCATGCACCAAAAAAAGGTAGAATTCAGCTTACAAAATTCTCCATAAGACAAGAGTTAGAAAAAAGATCCATAACTCAAGATCCATAACTCAAGAATTAGGAATTCTTGAGTTGTCATTGTAATAGAAAATGTAACTTTTCTGACTAATGAAAATTACTGAGGCACTACTCTCTTTTTCGTTCAAATACCTACTTGTAAACTTTGGAGGAAAACTGAATGAATGAATATTTGTGAATCACAGCTCATTTTTTTTTTTTGGATTCTGATATCTGTTCCTGGAAAAAAAATCCAATTTTTTCCCTTTTGTCATTTTACTGAAACCCTTAAATGAGAATATGTAGTGAAAGATAGCTTCCTATAAGGAAAGTTTGGTGGGTGAAATCACTACATTCAATTTTGAACTCTTGTCCCTTATGGTGTGTTTATAAAACTAACCTAATACAAAGAATGAATAATATTAATATGTCCAAAGGCTCTCCAATATATTAGTTATTTGAATAAGCCTGTCATATCATAAGACAGTGGGACACAGTGGGAGTTTGGGGTGTTTTTTTGTTTGTTGCTTTTGAATGATTGGTAAAGATTGTTAATATGTGGTTGTGATTTCCAAGCAATGACATTCCTTTATATCATACAAAAATAGCTTTATTCTTCTTATAAATACACCTAAAAATGAATGGGCAAATGTATATTTAACTTTAGGATTTTGAAAGTCTTGCATAATTATAGAATAACAATAATGACATTTGTGCCCAGTGAAAATTCCTAATAAGGGATATGACAATTTTTTCTTTGTATATATTTATTTGTAAAACTAGGAGGAAAAATGAATAAACCATCAATATTTGTAGATTATATTTGCTATTTAAATATATTTACTCTCTGATGTGCTTTCCTTTTATCCACATGCCCAGAGCCACCTTCATGGCCTTATTTCTTAGTCTGTCTATGATGGGATTCAAGGTTGGGGGTACCATAGTGTAGGACACAGAAATTACAATGTCAAAAATAGAGAAGGAGGTTAATGTTGGCCTTAGTAAGCAGTGAAGCTAGTGAAGAGAAATGATACAATCAACAGAAGGTGTGAAAGACAAGTAGAGTAGGTTCTTAACTGACCTTTTGATGGAATCTTCTTGACATTGGGGAAGTTATAGACAGAGGAAATGACAATGAAATTAATACAGCAAGACTCCACAAACAGTAATGAAGATGGGCACAATTTCTCCTATTAAGTATTTTGAACAAGAAACAACTGAAAACTGGATGTTCTTCCAGAACTGACTGAACACACTAGACCCAAAGGATAAAGAGGAGGTACCAGCTGTGTGCATCACTGTATTCAGATTCCCACACAGCCAAGACATAGCTGCCATCTGCGCACACATGACCCTGTTCATGATGACTTCACCTTGCACATGATGATAGGTGGCAGCATAGAAGTTAAAGTACATTGTTGTGATAAGAAAAGCCCTGCAGATACATTACAAACTGTCAAGAAGTCTTGGATGACACAGCCGAGGAAGCAGATGGACTTGTTTTGGGTCGATTAGTTGAAAACTCCTTGGGGATTTGGGGGTTATGATTGAAATGAGGCAGAGATCCAGGAAACATAAATTCTTCAGGAACAACTGGACAGGGGTGTGAAGGTGCTCATATAAAGTTGTGATCATGACAATCAGGACATTCCCCATCAGGTTCCACAACTAACTGCATAAGAGTACTGAATCTACAGTGTACACATTTTCATTGGTAGAAAATCCAATGACTATTAATTCAGCCTTTCACATCTTCCAGTGGTTGTATTATTTCTCTTCACTAGCTTCACTGCTTACTAAGGCCAACATCAACATCCTTTTCTATTTTTGACATTGTAATTTCTGTGTCCTGCACTATGGTACCCCCAACCTTGAATTCCATCATAGACAGGCTAAGAAATAAGGTCATGAAGATGGCTCTGGGCATGTGGATAAAAGGAAACCACATCAGAAAGTAAATATATTTCAATATTTACTCACAGTTAACTGTGAGATTGGTCATTACTGCAGTCATAATCAATAAAGCATTGAAGAGAGGAATAAAACATCAATACAAAGTTTTTGAATATTTAACCTATAATGGGTGCCTGCATATGGTAATCACACAATCAATTAATCACCTACAAAATTACTCCCATGTGCATCATCTTTGGTTTATTGATCATAGAGCATTTCATTATTCCTTTGTTTTATTGAACCAATTTTGTTTCAGTTCACATAAATCTGTTTGTGTCCAAATATATGGTGTTGAAGATGATAAATGGTGGAATATTTCTATTGCCCTTAGAAAGGCCTTTATACCTTCTTGATAAATCGTTTGCCAATTAAAAAATGCTAAATTGTGACTTTGTCTGTCTGTCCCTATATTCTCTCCCATGACTAACACAATCTGAGACTCTGCACAGCTTCCAACAGTGAAAATTATCATAATAATACTGAACTATCACTAACTTTCCTCATCTACTTTGTAAAATGTATAGCATTATTGCTCTCTCAAGAATGCTATTTAGGGTTGTTGTCTTATTTTGGAAATTTCAAAAAAGAATTTATCTAACAGCGGGCTTTTTTCTCCTTCTCATCATCTTATAGGCAATTTTTTATAGGACACAACCTGGATACTGAAGCCAACAAAAATGTCCAATGTATAAGCTAAAGTTTTGCCCTCTATTTTCATCAAAACATTTACTTTATTATTTTCCATTTCTTGTTTTACAACATCTAATAAAAAAAATTCTGTTTTCCTCATGTGCTTAATTTTTTCTTTCATTATATCCACACATTATTAAAATGAATAATGCATGATACATTAGCTATACATCTGAAATTTAAAAATTTTATATACCAGATTTCATATTAATTACATTAACTATACACCATCCCTGTGACACTTACCTTTCAAAAAAGATTAAATCAAATTGTTTAGCAGGGTAGAGGTGATGACTCAGAGTTGGAGTTAAATTCACATGATACTAGTCTCATGAAATCGGTCAGTGGGCAATTCTGTTAGCAGTGTCTGGTTGATGGTTCCTATTTGTACATATTTTTTCTTTAATCTCTGTTTTAGCTCAAAGCTTCTAGAATGCAATATACTCAAAATGGTACAGGTTTTAAAATGGAATTCATTAAGTTACATTTTTACAGCCTTATGGTCATAAAAATGTCCAAACTTTCTGTAAGCCATCTAGAGAAAGATACGTAGACTCAAGAAAGTCTGATATCTATCACATGGTGTGCCAGATTGAAGCTGTTGTGTACCCCCAGAAAATTCATGTCCTTAAATCCTCATTCAATATTGTTGGGTGGGATCATTTTGATTAAATTGTTTTCATGGAGCTGTGACACACCTAAATTTACTTGAGACTTTTTGATTAGGTGGGTTCCATGGAGATGGGTCTATATCTATTCAAGGTGGGGTGGCTTACTAAAGTTCTTTTAAAGGGAACCATTTTCAAAACAGCTTGTGAGCCCATACAGTCAGAGATCTTTGGAGATTGTGCCAGTTTGAAAGGGTTAGGTACCCTAGAAAATCCATGTTTTAATACTGATCCACCATGTGGAGGCAGCTATTTCTTTTCATCTTTATTCAATACTGTAGGTTGGGAACCTGATTAAATTATCTCCATGGAGATATAGCACACGTATTTGTGGGTATTAACCTTTGTCTAGAAGGAGATATTAATCCACCTATTCAAGGTGGATCTTAATTAGTTTACTTGAATTCATTAAAAGAGGTAACATTTTGGAAAGAGGTACAGAGTCATGAGATCCATGAGTGCTGGCTGAGAGCTAACACAGCCAGAGTACTTTGAGGATGAAGAAAGAAAATGTCCCAGTGGAGATTCATGAAACAAGGAGCCAGGAGAGGGAGGCAGCAGATGTTGCCATGCTTGACGTGTTCCAGTTGAGAGTGAAACCCTGGATTTCATTGGCCTTTCTTGATGAAGGTAAACTGTTGTTGGTGACTTAATTTGGACATTTTTATAGTCTTGCTTTATTTTGGACATTTTCACTGCCTTAGAACTGTAAATTTGCAACTTAATAGATTTCCTCTTTTAAAAGCCATTCTGCTTCTGGTATCTTGCATTTGGGCAGCTAGCAAACTAGAATGGATCTTGGTACCAGAAAAGTGGGGTGTTTCAGTTTATAAATGCCAAACATGTTGGGATGGTTTTTTACAATGGATAATGGGAAGATTTTGGAGGACTTGTGAGGAGTTTGATAGAGAAGGCCTAGAGTGCTGTGAAGAGACTTTTGGTAGAAATGTGGATTCTAAAGGAACCTCTGACAAGGCTCCAGAGAGAAATGAGTCGTGTGTTATTGCAAACTGGAAGTAAGGTAATTTTTATTTAAAAGTGACATTTAATCTAGCAAAACTGATTGCTGGCTTTAGATGGAAGGCATATCTTAAAAGACATGAACTTTTATATTTAGCAGAAGATTTTTCCAAATTAAACATTGGAAGTACAACCTGGTTTCTCCTTGCAGCTTATAGTGAAACATGACAGGACAGGAATAAGCTGAGAACTGAACTCTTGGGTACAAGGAATTCATAAGTTATGTTCTGGAAAATTCTGGGCTCCCAGAAAGGGAGATAATATGGAATAGTGTCCAAGAGAAGATTTAACCAAATATGGAACCAGTCAGCCATTTCAGAAAGAGCCAGAATTGGGGATGTAATTATCCAGGAAGGATTTGTGGAAACTTCTGACTGATGGGCATGATCCTTGCTTACTACATAGAAAGCAAGTAAGAGTGCTATGGGATCTGTATATACGGGACTGTTGCCAGTCTCAACTGGGAACCTCAGGAAAGGGATAAAGTGAAAGTAAAATGTCTTCAGAGGAAGAATCACAGAGGTTGGGGCTCAAATAAAGAAGACTTGGTCCAGGAGAGCAGCACACCCAAGCACTTGGAGAGGGTGAGTTTGCCCACAAGGCAGAGAGTGGGCTTTCCATCTCCTTGCATTGGAAGAGTTGTTCCACCTCAGGCCTTAGAAATGTTGGAGAACATTCCTTAGGGATTGGGGAGAGCCTGGTTGCTCCACATGGAGGGATTGAACACAAGTCCCAGAGATGGTAGAGAGCCCATGTGCAGCCCAGATGCTTGGGGACGGTGGAGCTGAGAAAATGTTGGCCTCTCTAATGTCCCCCAATGTTGTATTGAGAAAGGTATGGGCCACTGCATAAACCCTTGGAAAGGGCAGGACAGCTACTTTCTGAACCCCCAAAGATAAATGACTCTCAGACTTTAAGTATAATGGATATTGCCCTGCAGGTTTTCAAAACTGCTTCTATCTGGTGAACCTGTGTTCCTTCCAACTCCTCACTATTGAAATAGCTATATATATCCTATGGCTATTTCTCCTTTATATGTTGCCAGCAAATAACTTTTTCTGAGTTTTACATGTCCAGAGCCAGAGGATAATCTTACCTTAGGACAGACCGTGCTTGTAATTAACTTTGTACTGGTTTTAAGCTTGTACTATACTTGTATTGTTACTGAAATGGTTTAAGTATTTCTGAAATTGTGATGGAATTAATTTATTTTGTTTATGGGGAAAAAAACATGTCTTTTCTAGGGTCCAGAGGGTGGAATGCGCCATTTTGAAAGAATTATGTACCCTAGAAAAGCTGTATTTTAATCCTGGTCCATCTTGTGGAGGCAGCCATTTTTTAAAAAAATCCATATTCATCACTGTAGGTTAGAAGCCTGATTAGATTATCTCCATGGAGATGTGACACACTCATTTGTGTAGAGTGAGATGTGACTTCACCCATTCCAGATTGGTCTTGATTAGTTTACTTGAATCTTTTAAAAGAGGAAACATTTTGGAGAGAGCTACAGGGCTATGAGATCCATGAGAGTTGAGAGCCTATGTAGTCAGTGACCTTTGGAGATTAAAAAGAGAAAAGCCCCTGGTGGAGCTTCATGACTCAAGAGGCCTGGAGAGAAAGTTAGCAGACATCACCATGCTCACCATGTACCTTTCCAGTAGACAGAGAAATCCTGAGCTTCATAAATCTTCCTTGAGTGAAGGTAACCTCTTGTTGGTGCCTTAATTTGGACATTTTTATAGACTTGCTTTAATGGGACATTTTATTACAGCCTTAGAACTGTAAATTTCCAACTTAATAAATTCTTCCTCATAAAAGCCATTCTGCTTCTGGTATATCACCTTCTGGCACCTAGAAAACTATGACAGAGAAGCAAAAGGAAAATGCCACTAGCAAATCCTCATGAAGCAGCCAAGGGAGAAAGCTAGCTGATGTTCCTGTCTGCCTTCCCAGCTGAAAGAGGTATCTATTTTAGCATATGCTAATCCTATTTTCTTGGGTTGAATATTTTATTCAAGTGAAGATAATTTAATGAGTTTTAATTTTTGAAAGAAATTAGATTTAACCCAAAAACTCCATAAGCAGTTAAATAGTATTACAAATTGGAAGACCAAAACAAACAACAAATATATGATCAATATGAAAAAATTTCAGCCTCTCCCAATATGCTGCTTTGTTTGTGCAACAAAATCTAATTTGAAAATTGATTTTCCTTATATTTTGCATGTTTCTTTTCTCTGCCCCACCAGTAACTTGCAATTGTATTAATGAATCACCCCCCCATGATAATCTCACAGCATTTAAATGTAAATGTCTCACTCTCTCTCTTTCTGTATGGCTCTGACTCCTTCACCCTTTTTTCTTTCTTTCTTTTGATCCTCAATTTGATGATCTTAGAAAATTCTACTTCTGGTGCTCTAGAATTCCACAAGACTTTGCCACAACATTAGGTTTTTATTTTTCTTTCTAAGTTACTTCTCTGGGATTTCTTGGGTCTGGGTCATTTCTTTCTAAATTGATTTCCTTCACTTTGATGAATAATTTTGTAATTTTTAAAATAAAATTGCCCTTCCTTTCCTTTCTCTTTGCTTTATCTAGAATTATTTAAGTATTGTTTCCTATCATTTGTCTCCAACATTCTAGCTATTTCTTACCTTTACTCTTAGGGAATTTACCAACATTTTCTTCCATATTTCTACCTATGGTTTCATATCTTCTATAATATTTTCAAATATAAAGAACTTTGTCTGCTTTTATGAGGTATTTTTAACCAGTAGTCTTTAGAAGGTTTCTCTTTTTTTTGCCATAAAACATTTTTCTGCATGTTTGTGTTAATGTTTAATTCTATTCCTTGCAATATCTCTGCTTATTAAGCTACTCTTACTTCTGTCAATATTATTATTCTTGTGTTCTCTGTCTTTGAAATTATAGATCATCCACAAACATCTGAGAATCTTCAGCTTCAAATTCATGTTTAAGAAGAGGAAGTATATTGCAAGTGCAACATGCATGGACCTTGATGAACTGAACTTCAGTGTAAAGGTATGTGAATATTTTAAGGGGATTTCAAGGAGTCAGTTACTCCAGAAAAAAATATATATGTTGTCCCAGTTAAGTGAAGATTGTTACCAGCATCACATGAAAGTTCTTGAGAATAATTAAGGGCTTCACATTTTATATTATCTATATTCACTAAAAAATTTCATTTCCTTGGTTCCTCACTCCCATCTCCCTTGTACTGTGACTTTTATCTCCAGCCTGTTGCTTCTTTGCTTCAATGTCTGCAATCTGTACATTCCATTATTTCTTCCAGGAAGGTAGTAGTCTTCTCTTTTGGGGTAGAGCACATGTGGAATTTTAATCCCTTTGTGGACAAACACTTCTGTCATATAGAGAACATAATGAGCCTCCTCTTTTGTGACTTCTTTCCTCATTGTCTTTGGATTTATGCATATAAAATTTACTCATAATTTAGCCATTCTTTGTCTTTGTGGAGTAAGTAGAGATAAATATTTAAATCTGTTGTTGTAATCCTAATTTTGTTGTGCTAAATTTCATTTGTATTTTTCTTTCTAATGCACAGAAAACATTTTAATATTGCAACTAAATAAAGCAGTGTCCTGATTTGAAAGGATTCATGTACCCTTGAAAAGCCATTCCATTTCTGGTATATTGTATTCCAGCAACTGGCAAACTAGAAAAAATAGGTACTTGTATATTTATATATGCTGTTGAAAGTTGGATCTTAGTGACAAAGTTGCTCTTCCAACATAAATACAGAAAATGAGTAAAATATGGATTCTTTTTTTCTGGCAGTTGACATGACAGAGCATGCAAGACAAGGTATATTGAATAACAATGTTTGAAAAATATGATTCAAGTTTTATTTTTGCTGCAATGCTAATGATAAGCATTCATATCATGCTGGATTGATTCAAACAGAGGTTTCTGTCATTTTTTACTTTCTCCATAATGTTTCCTCTTTTAAAGGATTTAAATACTTTATCAAGGCCCACCTACAATGGGAGGAGTCACATTGCCATCTAATCAAAAGATCATGCCTAAAACTGGGTGTGCTATAAGACCATGGAGAAAATCTAATCAAATGTTTCCAACTTACAATATTGAATCAGGATTAAAAGAAACAGCTACCTCCACAATATTGCATTAGGATTAACCCATGGCATTTCTAGGGTACATAATACTTTCAGACTAGCAAAGCATACATTTCATTCTATAGGTAAACAACTTGAGTGATATAGAAATGTATAATAATAAAAAGTTTGACCTATTGTTTTGTAACAAACAATTTGTAAAAATGTTGTGAATTTTTAATAATAAAAATCACTCATTCCCTTTCAGTTTTTGAGTAAAAAATGTTCAAGACCATATGTATACATATAGGTAACTTATCCATACTGATCTGTCTCAGAAATGTAAATAATGAGTAAAGTACATGTCATTTAGCTCAATAAGCTGAAAGTGCACTCAGTTTTAAAACCACAATAATTAACACAATAATTAGTGAAAGATATATAATAAGTAATAAAGAAAGAAAATAAATAATGATATGTTCTAAAAAATACAATTTAAATTTAAATTTAAATAATAAAACAAAGTTTTATTATTTAAAAAGTGCCTTTAGTGAGAAGGAAATAATACAAGGAAAAGTACTTTAAGACAGGTTTCTTGATCATTCTAACTGACTCAGTTACCAACAGATGTTATTATAGTGCTAAAAACTGTAATTTTTTTAGAATATATCATTATTAATTTTCTTTCTTTATTACTTATATATCTTTCACTAATTATTTTGTTAATTATTGTGGTTTTAAAATTGAGTGCACTTTCAGCTTTTTGAGCTAAATAACATGCACTTTACTCATTATATACATTTCTGAGACAATATGCTATAAATATGCCAGGAATATTAAAACCATAGTCTTTTTTGGAATACCTAAACTAAGGAAAAGACAAATTTAGCATTACTACCTACTGAATTTCATCCTTAGGAAAACCTGGTTCTGTTACCTTGAATAATTCAGAAACCAGACAATAATATGATTTGAATATTAATTCTTTGCTTTATTATTTTCACAACTGCTTATATAAGGATTTTAACTACTTTTAACTACGATGTGAAATTTAGTCTAAAAATAAATAGGCTACTTTGTCTCCATTGTCTGTTTTAATTGGTATCAGTCAATAATAAAATCTTTCTGAGTATTTAGCGGTTCAGTATGTCATAATTTGATCAGTGTTTGCATATTTATAGTTAGAATCATAAATAACTATATCTTGCAATTAGTCGTCTTGAGTAGCTTCCATGGCCCTGCTTCAGTAGAATCAATGCAGTGAGTCAAACCCCAAATGTAATTGGAAATATCATTGCTCTCACCACCAGATTTTGCTTTGGTGGGAGGCAGAGGTTTGAGATGTGTAGATTTGGGAGCCTACCTGGGGAGAATTTGACTGGCAGAAGGTTCATAAAAAGCCCATCCCCAAGGTAGGTAGGATCAGGTGACCAGCAGAGGGCACTGTGGCCCCATGGGAGTGGGTAAGGAGAAGACCAGGAGAGGAAATGAGGAAAGATGATAATATCATGGACATTGCCATTTATGGGATGGGATGTGTTTTTAATTTTTACTAAATGAGAGCAGAAACTACAGATACCATGAGCAGAGAAGTGATATGATCACACTTATATTGGACTTGATCACTTTCTGACAAAAGCAAACTAACCAGGAAACTGATTGGCATGGAGAACAGAAAACTATTGCAGTACTCTCCTTGTGAGGTTGTGAGTTTTATGGTCTTGGACAGTCAGGTACTGGAAAGGTGGAATAGGAGTAATGTTTCTGGGCATATATTTCATTATGTAGCATAAAATATTTTTCATCATTAAAACTTATTTATTGTTTATTTATTTACTTAGTCTACCATGAAATCTTGGGTTAAACTATTCAAGTTAAGATGTTATTTTTTTAGCTTTCATTTTTGAAAGAAATTCATTTTATTCCTATAATTCTATAATCATAATATTACAATTTAGAGGGGCAAAACAATCAATAACCACACCATCTAAATATGCAAGCATTCCAACTCCTCATAGATTGCTTCTTTGGTTATACAAATAACTGTTTTTTTTTCTATAAATTTGCAAGTTTCTCCTCTCCCCTCCATCCAGACAAGGCTTATTACATAAATTCACTTACACTTATATTACATATTTTTATTTGATTATCTTAGAAGAGTCTCTCTATTTACAGTACTTTGGAATTTTACAAGGATATGCCATGGTATAGTAATTTTATTTGTTTTAATTTATGGCTCTGGGTTTTTACATCCTTTTTAAAAATGCACTTATTTCATTCTGAGGAATGATCTTTTTATTTTATTTTTTTGATAGTTTTCTTCCCTTTCCTTTCTCTTTCCTCATTTTGGAATTTTAGTAGTTGGCTCTCATTGTTGATATCATTGTCAAAACTATTCTCTTAAATTTTCAATTTCTCTATTATATAACAACATTTAGGAATGTGCAGCAACACTTTTTTTAGCATTAAAAAGGATACTTTTATTTCTGAGAGAGAGTTTTCACATATTTAAAACTAGCTCTAGTTTACTGAGCTACTTTATGTCATTAGAGGGATAATTTAATATATTTTCCCTATGATAACATTTAATATGGGTTTTGGTTTTTTGTATTACCTGGAATGGTTGTTTCCTCTTCATTTTTAATTCTGTCAATATTATTTTTCTTATGTTCCTGCCTTTAAATTATATACTTTTCCCAAGCATATTATGACCCTAAAGTGTTGGTTCATAATTAAGAGGAGGACATTTATTTGTGGTAGAATGAGCATCATCTGGGCTTGTGAACAGCTCAAATTCTTCGACCGCTGCTGCAGAGATTTTAAGGGTTGTAAACATCAATTATTCCAAACAGTCATTTCCTCCAGAAAGGGATTGTACAGGGTTCTGTCTGTGGATGGGGTCACTGCCAGAATTTAACAAACCATCTTTAGAAGAAATTAATGCACCACATCATTAAATATCTGAATACCCTTAGAAATGGATAGCTCTCATTCCCACCTCCAACTTTTGCAGTGCTTTTTATTCTCCAGTTTGATGCTTCTCCACTTCAGCCTTTGCAGCCTCTACATTCTACCAATTCTGTTGGGAAATAGTCATTTCTTCAATCTTGAAGTGGATGTCAGAGGTGTAGTTTTATCCCCTTTTGTATGAATTCTCTTACATACAAAGCGCCTGCTATTTCCACATTGTAGTGGCTTCTTTCCTCCTTTTCTTTGGCTTAGTAGGTTCAAGTTTTCTCTTAATTTCATCCTCATTTTATCACTTTAAGGAAGAAAGTAGAGACAAATGTGTTTTATATGTAACAAGAAATATATTTTGTTTAATTTCATTTGTATTTTTCTTGTCTAATGCACAAAACATTATATTTTATATTTAAAAAAGTGAGGACTTGCACATCTAGACATAGCAACATAAACAGGATCATAGTGCTAACTCTCCAAACATGTATATCATTTTGCAAAATTTGTAATGAATAAAATGTAGGAGAAAATTATTTTCAGGCAATGGATTTGAGACAGAGAACACATACTGTGAGTACTGAAAAAATAATAGAAAATATGATGCAACTTTTTGGACTGTGAAGGCAATGATAAAATTGTTGTCCTAATTTGAAGGTTTCAGAAAAAGGCCAGCCTACTGGTAGTTAGAGAAATCTCCCAGTCCAAGATACATATTGACAAATATTAATATCAGAAAATGGAATTAATAGCAGAAAGCATGAAAATGGTTGACAACATTCCTTATTACTCAAAGTAACAGTGTTTGAGCATGATAAGAAAGCAGTAAAATTAAAATAATCTTAAAGAAAACCTAGATTGAAATGGATGCAAGTATAATTCAGTGGTAGAATTCTTGTCTGGCATTCAGGAGACCCAGGTTCAATTCCCCACCCTTGTTCTTCCTAAAACAAAGAAGCAAACAAAGAAATAAAAAGCGAACAAAAATTCAACAAATGGTGCTGCAATAACAGGATACTCACATGGCAAAAAAATGAAATGTGGCCAACACCAGATTGAATATATGTAACCTAGATTGAATAAGTATAAATTAATAGCAATAAATTGAAAAGCAAGTAATAACATAAAGAGATAAATACTAGATTCATCACTATTTATACATTTCCATATCTTATGTGAATGTTGCAAAATATCTCAATAACAAATTTATGTCTATATTTACATTTTCAACTATATGTATGCCTATACCTGCATTTTAATATCCAATAAACAATTATTCAATGAATATATCCTTTTAATCTTGAAGAGACAGAGTCTTTATTCATTGAAGACATTTTGAAGAGTATAGGCCATTTATTTTGTAGAATATCCATCAATACAGAATGGTGAGTGGAAGGAAAAAGAAGTAAAAAGGAGATAAGAGGTGAGAGCTAGATTGAGGGGCTGTTTGCAAAGGGCAGTGAGCTTCAGTTACAAGTCTACCAGCCTCAGGGTTAGCCACAAAATAAGAACTGAGAATAAATTCTTTTGAAAACACTAATCTCCTGCCCTCTGATTTTTGTGAAAGACCCCTTGTTCCACTTTATTAATGCTGATGGAATGAAATATACAGGAAATCGACTGGCTTTTATAAAGGGGATTTATTAAGTTACAAGTTTACAGTACTAAGGCCATAAAAATGTCCAAACTAAGGCATCCAGAGATAGATACCTTGACCCAGAAGAAAAGCCAAATGGTGTCTAGGATTTCTCTGTCCACTAGGGAGTCATGTGGCTGGTGCCTGAGGTCCTTGCTCATCGTCCATTGCATTGTGCTTCTGATTTCAGTACCTTCCTCTCCAAGCATCTGGAGGCTCTCTCTTAGATTCTCAGTTTTGGCTTTCTCCAAGTTCTGAGTTGTTTTGCATCTCAGGGAAGGCCCCTGGCAATGTTTGTTGGGATCTGGGTTCTAATGACTTTCCAAGCATCTGTGTCAACACTCCCCAGCATCTGCAAATGTTTGTGTCTGGTATTCCTCCAAAATTGTTTCCTTGGGTTGGCTCTTTTGAGGATTCTAGTAAACTAAGGTCAACTACATTGCATGTATGGAGTCAGAACCCCATGGAAATAATCTAATCAAAAGCTCACAGTCACAACTGAGTGGATTACATCTCCAGAGAAACAACCTAACCAAAGTTTCCACTCTAAACAATAGGTCTGCCTCTCCAAGATTGAAACATGATTAGAAGGACATGGCTTCTCTTCTGTACATTACAGTTTCAAACCAGTAGTCACCTCTTGGCCATATTCAACAAAAACAAGAGCAGGAAGCTTGTTGATGCAGTCCAATTTGTTTAGACTCCAGGTAACAAAGACTTGAGAAAGACAAAAGGTGGCTTTGGTGAGGTAAACAAAATGTCTACACACCAGATATGTATTCCTTTTTCTATCTCCTAATTGAAATATTTTTCTGTTTCTGAACACATGAATTCACATGTTTTATAGTTTTAAGGAAATGTCAGTCATTTTTCTTCTTTTGTTCTCTATTCTCCATAATAATTAACTTGCTGTATGTTAAATTTTGCTCATGTGTGTAAGTGTGTGTATGTGTATGAAATTTCATTCATTTCTCTGTGTAATATTTAGTGTTTTTCAGGTCTATTTACATTTTCATCTTCTATCTTGTATCTTCATTTTTTAGTCTTTTGTTTAACCAATAAACTGCATCAATTTATTCAAGTTCCACATATTTGTCTTTCAAATCTGTGTGGCCAATTATCATCTCCACATTTGTTTTTTGTTAAAACATTTTTAACAAAGTGTTTTCACATTTCTCAATTGTTAAAAGAATTTTTAAGTATGTGGCACAAAGTTTTAATTCAAATTAGAGCAATTTTATTATATATTTATTGTATAGACTTCTGGCATATAAAGAAATCTGTTTTCTTGCATTTCTTTGTGTACAGTTCTAAATATATATTGAAAATGCATAAAATAGCTAACATGAAATTTATAAAAATATAAAAAATGAAATCATTCAATAAATCAAAAAGATAAAATCACAATTCAGAAAAATCCTAGGTAATTGTGATAAAATAAATGTAAATCAAAATATTGAGATAAATATAATATTTTATTAACTTTTCAAAATGATGGTAATTTCATTATTTACACAAAGTTGACAAAAATGCTAACTCTGAAGGATTTAATAGTACTTATGCAAAGTGTTTAGCATATTTTTCAACGTATTTGTCTAATTCAAATGCTGTTTTATTTTAGGCAGTAAAATCATAATAGAGGCATGCATTCAATCAAAAATATAAATGATTCTGAGGCAGAAAATTAAAAAGTTTAGGCATTTTAAAATAAAATACAAAGCAGTATATTTTTGAAAGCTGTAAGTCCAAAATTAAAATGTTGGCAGCACCACACTTTCTCTTAAAGCTGTAGAATTATGGTTGTGGACTTACAGCATTATATGACTCAAATTCTGCCTTTGCCATATGAATACTTCTCTACCTCTCTTTCCCCTTCTAACAAAATTTATTTTGCTTAAAAGACCTCTAGTAATATTACATTAAATACACACTGATTTAACTTGCCCTCACTTTAAGTAATAGGATCTTTGAAGATCTTAATTACAAATGAGTTCTCTTTCTAAGGACGATGTTTAGAAGATGAACATCTTTGTGTGGCACCTAATTCATTCCACAAAAGAAGATAAATAAGGCAAAGCAAACACAATTTTTATCTGTATAAATGAACCCAAAATAAAATTTGTAAGAGTTATATAAAACACCCTGTTTTAGTTTGTTAAATCTGAAAGAATACAATATACAAGAAATGGAATTGCTTTTTAAAAGGAAATTTATTAAGTTGAAAATTTATAATGAAAATTTATTAGGTAGAAAGTTTATAGATCTAAGGCTATAAAAATGTCCAAACTAAGGCATCCAGTGAACAGTACCTTGATTCAAGAAAGGCTGATGGGTCTGGAACACCTCTGTCAGCTGGGAAGGCATGTGACTGGCATGTGGTGGAGTCTTCAGCTTCTAATTTCAAGCATCTTCCCTAAGGTTGTTTTCTTTCCTCATCTCCAAAGGTCTCTGACTGCAAGGGTTATGAAGCTTTCTCCAAAATTCTTCCCTCTTAAAGGCCTCCAGTAGGCAACCCAAACTTGAATGAGTGGAGACACAGCTCCATGGAAACCACCTATTCAAAAGGTCCTACCCACAACTGGGTGTGTCAGATCTCAATGGAAGCAACTTATTCAAAAGATCCCAATGAGCATTATTGAATGGCAATTTAAAAACATCAAGGTTAGTTATAGGCATGAGCTGTACCAAGGGAAAATTCTCCTCTAACTCTGGATCTGTAAAACTCAGAAATTTTGTGCTGCCAATTTATAAAGGAGGGATAGTCATAAGGTGCATATTCCCATTTCCATAGGGAGATATTGGAAAGAACACAGTAGACACAGGTCCCAAACAGTTTCAAAAACCTGCAGGCAAACTCCATTAGGTTTCAAAGACTGAGAGTCAATTATCCTCAGGGCTCTAGAAAGTATCAGTCTCACCTTTCCCAAAAGCCTATGCAGCAGCCTTTCTCACTCCAAGCCCTGGAATGTGGTATGCAACCTTGTGGGACACTGGAGAGACTAACTTTATCTCAGCTTTACCATCTTCAATTATCAGGGCAGCACCTCAGCTCTCTCTCCTCTCCTAGGCACATGCTCAACCCCTGAAATCAATGGGTCAGCAACAAGGCTCTTGCTAACTCTCAGAGAACATGCTCCACCCTCTCACAAGCCTGAGGCACCAAAACTCTTGGAGGCAGAGAGCCTGCTTCTGTCTTTGGGGTCAACTCAACCTCTCCATGTGGATAGGTCGGTCCACTCTTCTGGACAAAGGTTTCTTTACTTCAGATTTTAACTTCTATGGTTCTGCTACTGAACGCAATTTTCCATCAATTTGTCATTTTCTGTCCCTTTCTGTCCATACTGGCATTGTTTCTGAATATACTGATACCAAAACATTCTTCTTGGTTTTATATTTAATATGTAAACATTAAAACCATAAGACTATAGTACTTTGTATAAACCATTCCTGGATAACTCCATCTCCAATTCTGGCTTTCTCTGAAAGGGCTGAATGTTTCCAAGTTTGGTTAAATCCTCATGTGGGGACTTCCGGAGAAGATGGCGGGTAGTAAGACGCGCGGGTCTTAGTTCCTCCTCCAGAAAAGCAACTGAAGAAACAGAAACAATACGGAACAGCTCCTGGAGCCACGACAGAGACCAAAAAGACAGCGTACCCCATTCTGGGGTGGCTGAATGGGCAGGGAGAACCCGCTGCGGTGAGATACCCAAGGGGCGCGTGTTTTCCCGGCCGGGGCGGCTGGTGACTGGGGTCCCCTCCACGCACGTGGCTCCCTGGTCTGACTGGGAACGTTGGATAGCGGGGTCCTCCCGCCACGCTTGGCGTCTTGGGCCAGCTGGGGAATTTGGACCAGCATTCCCCCAAGCCACAGCGGCCGGCGACCCCCCCCCCATGCGCAGTTTCCCGGGCCGACTGCGAGATTCGGATTGGCAAGTTAAAGGAGCCATGGCATCTTGTACTGGTGGGACCCGCAGACAGACGAGAGCCACAAGCGCCACCTACTGGGCAGGAATAGAAAAACAGCCCAGAGATTTCACAGAAAAACCTTTCAACCAGCCGCGTACCACACCCAGGGAAATCTGATCAAATGCCCAGACACCAGCAGAAAATAATGGATGATGCTCGGAAAATTGAAGATATGGCCCAGTCAAAGGAACAAACCAATAGTTCAAATGAGATACAGGAGCTGAGACAACTAATGCTGAATATATGAACAGAAATGGAAAAACTCTTCAAAAACCAAATCAATAAATTGAGGGAGGACATGAAGAAGACATGGGCTGAACAAAAAGAAGAAATAGAAAGTCTGAAAAAACAAATCACAGAACTTATGGGAGTGAAGGACAAAGAAGAAAAAATGGAAAAAACAATGGATACCTACAATGGTAGATCTAAAGAGACAGAAGCTACAATTAGTGAACTGGAGGATGGAACATCTGAATCCCAAAAAGAAACAGAAACTATAGGGAAAAGAATGGAAAAACTTGAGCAGGGGATCAGGGAACTGAATGACAATATGAAGTGCACAAATATACGTGTTGTGGGTGTCCCAGAAGGAGAAGAGAAGGGAAAAGGAGGAGAAAAACTAATGGAAGAAATTATCACTAAAAATTTCCCAACTCTTATGAAAGACCTAAATTTACAGATCCAAGAAGTGCAGCGCACCCCAAAGAGAATAGACCCAAATAGGCGTTCTCCAAGACACTTACTAGTTAGAATGTCAGAGGTCAAAGAGAGAGAGAGGATCTTGAAAGCAGCAAGAGAAAAACAATCCGTCACATACAAGGGAAACCCAATAAGACTATGTGTAGATTTCTCAGCAGAAACCATGGAAGCTAGAAGACAGTGGGATGATATATTTAAATTACTAAAAGAGAAAAACTTCCAACCAAGACTTCTATATCCAGCAAAATTGTCCTTCAAAAATGAAGGAAAAATTAAAACATTTATAGACAAAAAGTCACTGAGGGAATTTGTGACCAAGAGACCAGCTCTGCAAGAAATACTAAAGGGAGCACTAGAGTCAGATACGAAAAGACGGAAGAGAGAGGTATGGAGTAAAGTGTAGAAAGAAGGAAAATCAGATATGATATATATAATACAAAAGCCAAAATGGTAGAGGAAAATATTATCCATACAGTAATAACACTAAAAGGTAATGGACTGAATTTCCCAATCAAAAGACATAGAATGGCAGAATGGATTACGACCCAGCAATACCACTGCTAGGTATCTACTCAAAGGACTTAAGGGCAAAGACACAGACGGACATTTGCACACCAGTGTTTATAGCAGCATTATCTACAATTGCAAAGAGATGGAAACAGCCAAAGTGTCCATCAACAGACGAGTGGCTAAACAAACTGTGGCGTATACCTACGATGGAATATTATGCAGCTTTAAGACAGACTAAACTTATGAAGCATGTAATAACATGGATGGACCTAGAGAACATTATGCTGAGTGAGTCTAGCCAAAAACTAAAGGACAAATACTGTATGGTCCCACTGATGTGAACCGACATTCGAGAATCAGCTTGGAATATATCATTGGTAAGAGTTAGAAACAGGGTAAGATAATGGGTAATTGGAGCTGAAGGGATACAGACTGTGCAACAGGACTAGATACAAAAACTCAAAAATGGACAGCACAATAATACCTAAGTGTAATGTAACCATGTTGGAACACTGAATGAAGCTGCACCTGAAATATGGTTTTTTGTTTGTTTGTTTGTTTGTTTGTATCTTCTGTTTTTGTTTTTTTCTTTTTCCTTTTTATATATATATATATTTTATTAGTATTATTATTTTAATTCTCTTCTCTATATTAACATTCTATATCTTTTTCTGTTGTTTTGCTAGTTCTTTTCCTAAATCGATGCAAATGTACTAAGAAATGATGATCATACATCTATGTGATGATACTAAGAATTACTGAGTGCATGTGTAGAATGGAATGATTTCTAAATGCTGTGTTAATTTCTTTTCTTTTTTTTGATTTATTTAAAAAAATTTTAAAAAATTGGATAAAAAAATAAAAGCACAGTAGATTCAGGAGAAATAAATAAATAATAGAGGAAAAAATGTTAAAATAAAGTCAGTTTGAAATACTAGTGATCAATGAAAGGGAGGGATAAGGAATATGGTATGTAAAATTTTTTTTCTTTTTCTGTTTTATTTTTCTGTTGTCTTTTTATTTCTTTTTCTGAATTGATGCAAATGTTCTCAGAAATGATCATGATGATGAATATGCAACTATGTGATGATATTGTGAATTACTGATTTTATATGTAGAACGGAATGAGCATATATTATGGATGTTTGTGTTTCTTTCTTGTAATTTCTTTTTAATTAATAAAAAATTATAAAAAAAAAAATCCTCATGTGGGAAACTTCTACAAGGAACCAGGCAGCATTTTCCAAATTTAGTTTGGAAATCTCTTCCACTAAGTACCACAGCTTGCCAATTTTAAATTTTAACTTCCAGCCCAAATGAGGAAACAATTTGACTAAATTATCTGCCACTTTAGAACAAGGAACACCTTCCTTAAAGTTTGCAATAACACAAGCATCATTTCTGTTTAAGGTCTTATCAGAATCATCCTTCGAGTCCACAATTCTACCAGCATTCTCTTTAAGGCATTGTGGTAGTTAGATTCAGTTGTCAACTTGGCCAGGTGAAGGCACCTAGTTCTGTTGCTCTGGACATGAGCCAATGGTATATGAACCTCATCTATTGCTGATTTACATCTGCAGTCAGTTAGGAGGCATGCCTGCTGCAATGAATGATGTTTGACTTAATTGGCTGGTGCTTAAATGAGAGAGCCTAACGTAGCACAGCCCAAGCATCTCAGCAAACAAATCTCAGCACTCACAGCTCGGCCCAGGCCTTTGGAGATGTAGAAAGAAATCACCCTGGGGAAAGTTGTTGGAACCCAGAGGCCTGGAGGGAAGGCCAACAGAGACCAACCTGTGCCTTCCCACATAAGAAAGAACCTCAGTGGAAAGTTAACTGCCTTTCCTCTGAAGAACTAACAAAATAAATTCCCTTTTATTAAAAGCCAGTCCATCTCTGGTGTGTTGCATTCCAGCAGCTAGTAAACTAGAAGAGGCATTATAGGCCCTCTCTTTCAAACTGTTCACAATTCTTTGGGAATATTTTTCTTATCCATTAAAAAAAAACATTTAAGAATGTTTGTTATTTGCAAGCTGCAGTAGTGCCCCCACTTCCCTGGCACCAAATCTGTTTTAGTTTGTTAAAGCTGCTGGAATGCAATATATGAGAAATGGAATGTATAAACAATTTAGAAAGGAAATTTAGTAGCAACTTTACAGTTCTAATGTTCTAAAAATATCCAAACTGAAGCATCCTGAGAAAGTTACCTTGATTCAGGAAAGGCCAATGGATTTGCCACACCTGTGTCAGATCAGAAGGCCCATGGCTAACATCAGTTGGGGTCTGTGGCTTCTCATTTCAAACCTGTTACTTAAGGTTGTTTTCTTTCTCCATTTCAAAAGGTCTCTGACTGTGTGGGTTCTGAAGCTTTCTCCAAAATGTTTCACTCTTAGCAGACTCCAATATGTAATCACACCTTGAAAGGGTGGGGATACATTTCCATGGAAAATACCTAAATAAAAGGTTCCACCCTTACTGGATGGGTCACAGTTCAATGGAAACAATCTAACTAAATAATTCCACCCACAAGTATTGAATGAGGGTTAAAGAACATGGATATTTTGAGTGCACAACCATTTCAAGCCAACACAAAACATGTTTTATCACACATGCAGGACAAACAGATATTTTGATATTTATAAAATAAAAATAATCCATTCTTAGCATGTATTTTGGATTATTTTTATGGTAGATATTTCTGATATTATTATGCCTTATCACCAATTATTATTAATTAATTAATTTTATTTCAAATTTTATGGACGTTTTGAGGTTTATCCTTGTTGTACAAAATATCTGAACAGCATTTTGATGCCAGAAAGGTATATGTTGAAGCATTTTGTTGAGTAAAATAAGCCAGAAACAAAAGAACTATTATTGTATGATTCTATTTTTATGAAATGTCAAGAATGAGAAATTCATAAAGATTGAAAGTAAGTTAAAGTTTACCAAGAGGCAAGAGAGCATGAAAAATATTTGAAACATCTACAACTTTATTGGTTTTGTTCCATTATTTCTGGGCTACTCCTAACAAAGTAAAATATACATCATTTTTGTGCACATTTCCATGAGTATTCACCAAATATTACCACAAAAATCAGAATACAGAAAAGTTCCATCACTCCAAATAATTCCTTGATGCTGTTACATGAGAGATGTCAAACTCTCATCAGTGTTACCTCCAGTAATGGCAGATCAATTCCGTAATTTCAACCTCTTCAGCAAGTCATATAAATGATATCAAACTGTAAACCAGATATAGAACTCTTGATTGATAGTTTTTCTTTCAGTGTATTAAATATATTGTCCCATTGCCTTTTTGCCTCCATGTTTTCTGCTGAGAGAGCCGCACTTAGTCGTACCATGATTTTCTTGCATGTGAAAGGGAAAATGTATGTGCTTTTCTCCTGCTGTTTTCAGAATTCTATACCTTACTTTTATCCATCTGAGTATTAAGTGTCTAGGCATAGGTCTACTTAAATCTATTCTGTTTAGGGTATGCTACATTTCTTGGACCAGTAGTATTATATCAATTATAAGAGTTGGGGAAATTTCATTTATACTCTCCTCCATTTTTCTTTCTGCCCACTTTCCTCTTTCTTCTCCTTATGGAAAATTCATAGCATGTATATTCATGCACTTCATATTGTCATTATGTTCCCTAAGAACCCGCTCAAAATTTTCCATTTTTCCCTATCTTATTTTGTGTGTACACTTACAGGTATCCTGGTTCACTATTCTTTTATTCTGCCTCTTAAAATCTGCTGCTATATGTCTTCATTTTGCTTTTAATCACTTATATGTTTTCTTTTATTCCCATAAGTTCTGCCATCAGTCTTTTCAAGAGCTCAAGTTCTTCAGTATGGACACCTTGTGTTTTCTTTATAACCTTCATGTTTTTTCCTATTTTCCTTTAACTCATTGAATTGATTTAGAAGATATGTTCTAGCATCATTAAATATTTATTTCAATTCATGAATCTCAGTCGAGGGGTTAACTTGTTCCTTTGGTTGGGACAGATCTTCACTTTTACTGCCATAAGTTATGACTTTTTGCTGGTGTCAATGTATCTGATTTTTATGTTTAGTTTATTATAGAGGTCATTTTATTTCTTTTGTTTGGAATTTTCCTATTAGTCAGGTTTGATCTCCATCTGTTCATCTCTCTCACCAGCCAGTTTCAGTTTTGTTCTTCTACTCAGTCACTTCCAGAACCAGCATGTACAGTGTTTGGCCTCAGAGATGGGAGCAGACATTGAGCACTACAGCAATGTCTCTGTGGGAAAAAGAAGCCTGCTTTCTCCCATTGCTACTCTGTTTATCATCATCCTCAAGACCTAGGTTTGTTTAAGGTCACTGCATTAATAGTTGGGTCATCCATGTTTATCAGCCAAAACAGTATTGGGTTCCCATGCAGTGGGAATAGACCTGTTCCAGTAAGCATGAAATAATGTTGGGAGTAGTCTCTCAAAAATGCATTCAATTTTTTTGCATTTTATGCCTGCTCAGTGGATGGCATTGTTCAATAACTTTTTTTCTTTATATGCTGTATGGCAGGGTCACATTTCATTCTTTTCCCATGTGAGTATCCCCTTATTGCAGCACCATTTGTTGAATTTTTGTTTTTGTTTGATTTTTCACTTGTTTTCTTGGTTGTTTTGGGGAAAGTACATGGAGTAGGAATTGAACCCTGGTCTCCCAAATGGCAGGGAAGAATTCTACCACCAAACTACCCTTGTACCTCCCTATTCAGTGACATAACCATCCTCATAGCTGTGTACCTTCAGAGCACAGGCTGCACTTCATCAGGTCAGGCTGACTGCAGGTATCATTTCTCTCATTTTCTCAGCAAAAATGTACCTCAATATGTGTATGTGTCCTCTAATTTATATGTGTTGGAGTATACCCCCAGTTGCCCCAGTCTTTAGCCTTCCCCCACTCAGGGAGCAGATCGCTCACTGCTGCTTCTCACCAGAGTGGGGTGAGGACATTCAGACCTAGGAGTGAAATTTCAGCTTCTGTAAACATTTTCTCAGACTGTCTGTCTCTCACTGACCTGGGACTAGAAATGTTCTCCCCTGATCCCAGCTCTCCAATAGGTGAGGATCTATCCTACTGCTGTGAGAGAGTACATATTGTGCGTTCCCAGAGGGAGTGGTCCCAGCTGTAGTTTCTCTTCCTTTCCCAAATTGTGTGACTGAGTGAGGAGGAGGAGAGAGGACTAGTGTCCAGGACAGAAATCTCCTACTTTATATTCTTCTACTTCAATCAGGATTTGTAGGTGCTCTGATTAGTCCATATCCTCCTCCAGATTTCTGAACAAATCAGAATTGTTCTTTTTTAACATTGAAACTCTGTGGAGAGATTTTTAGTAATTGTTTATGTTGCCATGTTGATGACATCACAAAATTGTATATTTCATCCTCTATTTGTCCCAAATTATTGCTTAAATCAATAGATCATTCATTTACTTGATGTGTGGTATTTAATCGTAAGAAATAACTTCATTTTATTTATCAATAAATGAAACAATAATTTTGTGACTGTTACTGGGTTCAGATAATGGTTGTTTTATAATTATATACAAATGTTATAAAAAGAAATGCAATAACCAATAAAATAAGACCCATCTAATGATCTGCTTATGTGAGGACAGTATCCAAACGTTTATTTAGAAAGCATAAATAACTTCCTAGTCAGGACTACTTGGTAACTGTGCCCAGCTCCATCAGTTGCCAAATGTGTGACTTGGTAGATGTTCATTATTCTTTAAGAGCACAAATATTCAAATGAAAATAATGGAAATGGAAATATTAGATGTCTCACAGAATTTATATTATAAAGGGATATTGACTATTTCCAAACAAAGAAATCAGACAACAAGTATAAAATAATCAGCATCACTAACAAGATCATTGTTCTCAACACAAGACATGATTTTGTCCTCCATTTCCAGTTTTACCAGAACAGAAAGAGAAAAATGAATCCTGGAGATAAAGAATCATAAGTAGAAAGAGAAGTAAACAATCAAGGATATGTGTTAAAATTGATGTGGAACCTGGAAAAACATATGTCTTTTTTATGAAAGAAAATAAAGAACTGTAAAAGAGAAAAGAAAGAGAGAAGGAAATAGCTCAGTTAGAGAATAGGAAAAAGAAAGGGAAGAAGAGTGAAAGGAATGACAGTGGAAGGAAGGAAAAGTACAAGCATAAATAAAAATGCTATTGTGTCCTATGCAAAATGAATTAAAATTCAGAAGTAAATTTAAATTGAGAAGGAATAAAATTAATGCTATTAGAATAACAGGTAAAATTGAAAGCATCTCATATAGCTCTAAGAATAAATGCATGTAAATACATTTCTGTAAAACTAAAATTAGAAATACAAAATGTAGAGAATAAAGGAAACATGACCTCTGATAATATTGATGTTCCTTTACATGTGACCCTAATAAATTCTTATTTCTCAACTTGCCCTGTATAGTGAGTGCCGTTTGCCTTGCATTATCATTAATCTTAAAATTGTCATCATATTGGGTGGGCCACTGTGGCTCAGCAGAAGAGTTCTCACCTGCCATGCTGGAGACCTGGGTTTGATTCCCAGTGCCTGCCCTTGCAAAAAAAATTCATTGTATTAGTTAGGGTTCTCTAGAGGAACAGAATCAACAGGAAATATTTATAAAAAATTTTATATGAATTTTTATTCATATAAGTGTCTCACATAACCATGGGAATGTACAGCCCGAAATCCATTGGGCAGACTGTGAAGCTGATTATTCCAATGGAGGGTCTGGATGAACTCCACAGGAGAGGCTCACCAGCCAAAGCAGGAAGAGAACCTGTCTCTTTTAAGAAACTTCTTAAAAGGTTTCCAGTGATTAGATTAAGCATCACTCATTAAAGAAGACACTCCCCTTGGCTAATTACAAATGGAATCAGCTGCGGATGTAGCTGATGTGATCATGACTTAAGGCTAAGAAATGTCCTCATAACAAAAGACAGACCAGCACTTGCCCAACCAAACAGGTACCACCACTTGGCTAAGTTTACACATGAAACTGACCATGACAGTTATCATATGATAAATGATTGGTGACACCTATTAAAAGTATATTCTTGTCATAAATTATATTAAAGGCTGTTCTGAATATATTATTTTTAAAGTATAAAAGGAATTAATTATGTTACACAACTCTTAGCTCCCTGAGCTGATAAAAATCTTTGACTAAACAAAAATACAAAAATAAAATCACAACATATAGATCTTCATTTTAACTATTTCAAAAATAAAATTAGAAGAGTGCAACTAGGAGCTGTAATAGGAATACAAAAATCTTGATAGTCTCATAAAATCACCCCAAATAGGAGACAGCTTTTGATGGTGAAGATGAATGATAAATAAACCGTACTCTTCAAATGTAGAATCTGTTGATAGGAAATAAATAACTTGAATTCTCACTGGACATGAAAATGTCAAAGCATTCATAAAAATTCAGATTCATTTAATATTACAAGTTTTTTGAAGTCTACTGAGGAGTAATAATGGAATATAGATATTTAATAATTATTTTTTAATTTTAATAATTTAAGTTGATTCTTATAAAACAAGTAATGTTATACATGTTTAGCTTTAATTAGTGTGTTACTTAAGAATAGCAAGTGAACAATACCTGTGTGCTGGTTTGAGAGTATGTATGCACCCTCAAAAAGTCCTGTTTTAATCAAAATCCCATTTCATAAAAGTAGAATAGTACCTATTCAATACAGTATGTTTGAAACTGTAATCAGATCATCTCCCTGGATGATGTGATTTAGTCGAATGGCTGTTAAACTGGATTAGGTGATGACATGTCTCCACCCATTTGGGTGGGTCTTGATTGATTTACTGGAGTCTTATAAAATGGGAAACATTTTGGAGAATGGGAGAATCAGAGAGAGTAGAGGATGCTGCAGTGCCACGAAGCAGAGAGTCAACCAAGCAACAACGTTTGGAGATGAAGACGGAAAATGCTTCCTGGGGAGCTTCATGAAACTAGAAGCCAGGAGAGAAGGCTAGCAGATGATGCTATGTTTGCTGTATGCCCTTGCAGCTGAGAGAGAAGCCTTGACTGTGTTCACCATGTGCCCTTCCGCTTGAAAGCCTTCAGGTAATGCAAAGGGTGGTTTATTTCCAATGCCAAGGCTTTTTCACAGTAATTACAAATACTAGGGTCTTGAAATCTGGTGCTTAGAGGTCCTTTCCCCAGAAAAAAACATACAATTTATATTTTTGTTTATATGTATATAAATTAGTACACATGCACATATACATACATGTTCAGAGAAACCCTGAACTTCATCGGCCTTCTTGAACCAATGTATCTTTCCCTGGATGCCTTTGATTGGACATTTCCATAGACTGGTTTTAATTGGGCCATTTTCTCAGACTTAGAACTGTAAACTAGCAACTTATTAAATTCTCCTTTTAAAAAGCCATTCTATTTCTGGTATATTGCATTCTAACAGCTAACAAATTAGAACAACCTGTTTAATTGTTTTTCAGCATATCTACTGTAGCTATTAATTGGTGTATTACTTAAATATGTAGTAAGTGATAAGCATTTACATTTGTTAGTTGATATGTTACTGCATTTTCATTTTTTAATTGTTCCTCATTGGTTACAGATTATGTAAATTCTTTAAAATGTGAAATTCTAATTGTAATAGCATTCCTGAATATAATCTTTTGCACTATATATTGAAAAAAACTGGAAAGATTTTAGATACAAGCTTATGAAGAAAAATAACCAAAAATAGTTTATTCTGTAACTCGATTTGGGCTCAATATAATTTAGGTTCAGGAAAGAAATGCCCTGAAAATAGTTCTATAGAAAGGAACACTGTATTACGATTGGAATTGTTCCGCAAAAGACAGCAGAAATGAGATGAAGAATATTCAAATATTTCATTGTCCCTTTCAAAAGTGTATTTCTCTGTTTCTGTATTTTTGTGCAGCTAACTTTCTATTTGTGTTTCCTTGTTCAATATAAATTTTCATACTTCCAGATGATAATAGCAAATTAATAAAAATAATTCTTAAAGAGCTCTATTAAAATTGTCTAAAGAAAAATAGGTACACACACACATGTATGTATATGTGCATGTGTACTAATTTATATACATATAAACAAAAACATAAATTGCATCTTTTTTCTGGGGAAAGGACCTCTAAGCACCAGGTTTCAAGACCCTAGTATTTGTAATTACTGTGAAAAAGCACTGGCATCAGAAAGAAACCACCCTTTGCATTACCCTGAAGGCTAACTTAGGAAATGGTAAAGAAATTTTCAATTGTCTGGATCACAGCATTAAGCAGATAGAAAAATAATTGGGCAAACTTAAAATAATGGGTAGGAGCTCTTATCAATAAAAAAGCTACCTAGGTGGTGTAACAAAAAAGGAATTAACGAATGATTTTGATAACTGAGACATTAATAGATATTTCTTTTAACTTTCTACTGTATTAAGATAGTCAGAGGGAAATACCTGAAATATATGAACGGTAATATTGCTGCCTGGACTTTTATAATGATTGTATAATAGTATTGCCTTCATATTGTGGTTATACAAACTGTGTGGCTGATATTCACTTGTGCCCATTTATCTTGATTTTCAATTTTAGAGTCTTATGATCACTAAAGATATCCCTTAATATTTATTATTGAAGGGTCTTGACTGCCCAAATCAAACCCAATACAATTCTTAAACTTTCTTGGTAGATGAAACTGGAGCTAAGCAAAATTGGCCAACCTGACACATACAGTAGCTCCAATTTTACCTATAAGCGACCTATACCTCATTATAATACTAAAAATCATGCCAGTCATAATATCAAGGTGACCATTTTCTTACACAATTTCTGTGATCAAGCATGTAATCAACCTGTTCATGCTCAATAATTAGACCACCACTAAACTTGACATCTTGAGTCATTTTCCTATCATAAAACTAGCCCATGATTTAGTATTATACAGTGATTAAAAGTATTGAAGTTCAGGGAGATGTATTTTTAGACTTATAGGTCATCTGATCTCCTGTTACATGCCTGGCAATAAGTTCTTTCTCTTCTGAAATACTGCCTATCTCAAGAAGGGTTTGACCATTTGAACAAATTAGACAGTGAACTCAACAATTTCACTGGTGTCAATTTGGAAACCCCAGAAAGTTCCTAAGAGGAGAGGGCATCTAAATGCCCAAAGTTCTGAAACACTACTATGATGAGTGAGCACTGTAATAAAACCTCTTGTGGCTGCTGGACTCTTTTAGTCTAGCAGCTTTGCAACCAAAATTTTTCTCTGCCCACAAACAAGAACCTTGGTGCCTTAATAAGATACTAATAGAGAAAATGTTTCCAGTTCCAAGTCTGGAAATCAGACAGGCTGAGTGGGTCATTCAGTAAAATTGGATCAGGAAATCAGAATAGAATTTTGTATCCCTTGGAGCTGGGAATGAGACATGGATCCAGCTTTAAAAATTACTTTGCTTTTGGCATGACCTCTATACCTTTTTGTTTTTGAGCACTGCTATGGATGTGTTTCGAGGTCTAACTTCAATTTGTCTTTTGATTATACTTCTAGAAAATTAGTAATCCAAAAATTTTTATCAAATTAAACTAATTTTATTAATTTAATGAAATTAAGTTTGTGAAGCCTGATTACCTGTTAATTGGTGTGTGATATAGGTATAATAAATGTTTATTTACTCTTTAATGTTAATCATTGCATTTCATTTCATTGTCAATTAAATGACCACAGAAGCACAGGAAAATATGTGTTAGGGGTATCTCAGAAGGAGAAGAAAAAGAAAAGGGACAGAAAGACTAATGGATGAAATACTCACTAAAAACTTCATCTCTTATGAAAGACATAAAATTACAGATCCAAGAAAGCAGCATATGCTAAAAGGATATATCCACATAAATCTCTGTAAAGACACTTACTAATTAGGTTGTCAAAAGTAAAGAAAGAAACAGAGAATCTGAAAGTAGGAAGAGAAAACTGATCCATCATATACAGGGTAAGCATGATGAGATTATGTGCAGATATCTCTGTAGAAGCCATGCAGATAAAATGGCAATGATATGATCTATTTAAGATTATGAAAGAGAACAACTGCCAACCAGAATTCCATTCCCAACAAAACTATCATTCAAAATTGATGAATAATTTAAAATATTTTCAGACAAATAGTTACTTGAAGAGTTTGTGGCTAAAGGACCAGTGCTATGAGAAATACTAAATGTAGCATTACAAGCAGTTAGGAAAATATAGGAGAGACAGGTCAGGAGGAGAGTGTAGAATGAAATCTATCAATAAGGGCAAAAAGAGAAAAAAAACTTATGACCTCTAAAATCCCAAAGACAAGATGTTAGCAGAAAGTGCTGGCTTTACTATAATAACATTAAGTATTAATGGATTAAAGCCCCCAATCAAAAGACATAGACTGTAAGAATGGGTTACAAAACAGGACCAAACTATATGCTGTCTACAAGGGCATCAGTTTAGACCCAAGGACAGAAACAGATTGAATGTGAAAGAATGAAAAAAGATATTTCACCCAATCAAAAACCAGTAAAGAGCACAGATAACTATTTTAATACATTATGTATTAGTCTTCAAATGAAAAAATAATTAAAAGGGGCAAAGAAAGACACTGTGCATTGATAATAGGAACAATTCATCAAGAATTCATGATAAAAATTATAAACATCTATGCACTGAATCAGAGTGACACCAAATACATGAGGCATGCACTGATAACATTGAAGGGAAAAGTAAGCCCCTTTACAAAATAGTTGGAATTTTCAATAAACTGCTTTCATGAATGGATAGAATGTCTAGACAGAAAACAAGGAAACAGTGATTTTGAATAATACAGTAAGTGACCTAAATAAGAAAAATTTACAAAACATTATACCTCACAACAGAAGGATACATATTTCTCTCAATTGCTCATGGATCATTCTTCAGGCTAGAATCACAAATTGGGTCTTAAGTTTCAATAAATTTCAAAAGATCGAAATTATACAAAACACTTTCTCAGATGATAATGGAATGAAGTTGAAAATCATTAACAGGTGGAAGTCCTGGACATTCATAAATATATGAAGGCTAAACAACATATTATTAAACAATAAGTGAGACAAGGAAAAAATTACATGAGAAATCAGTAAATATCTCGAGGAAAGGGAAAATCAAAACACAGCATTTCAAAACTCATAAGATGCAGCAAAGTCAGTGCTGCAAGGGAAATTTAATGTGCTAAATGCATATATTGAAAAGAAGAAAGATCAAAAATTGAAGAATTAAATTCTTACCCAGAGAAACTATAAAAAGAATAGAAACTAACTCCAAAGGAAACACAAGGAAAGAAAGAACAAAGAGTAGAGAGAAATAAAAAGAATTGAGACCATGAAAAGAATTGTGAGAATCAACTAAACCAGAAGTTGTTCCTTTGAGAAAATAAAAAAAAAAAGAATTGTTGGATCTTTAGCTAGTTTACTAGTCTGAAACTGTTATGTACCCCAGAAAAGCCATGTCCTTTTATTCTTAATCCAATCTTGTGAGGGCAGACCAATTGTTTAAGATATGAGGGAACCATTTTGGAAAAATCTTAAGAGCCACGAGAGCCAGGAGATTCCATGCAGTTTTGGAGATGAAGAAGAAAAATTCCCCTGGCAGAGCTTCATGAAACAAGAAGTCTTGAGAGAAAGCAGATGTCACCATGTTTACTATGTGCCTTTCCAATTGAGAAAGAAACACAAAACATCATTGGCCTTCTGGAAACAAAGTATCTTTCCTTGGATACTTTAGATTGGACATTTCTATAGCGTTATTTTAATTGGATATTTTCACTGTTTTTTAACTGTAAACTTGCAACTTAAAAAATTCTTATTTTTAAGAGTCATTCCATTTCTGATATATTGCATTCCAGCAGCTTGCAAACTAGAACACACTCCAGTAAAAAAAGTCCAGGACCAGTTAGCTTCACATGTGAATTCTGCCAAGCATTCAAGAAAGAATTAGTACCGGTTCTGCTAAAACACTTCAAAAATTTGAAGAGGACTTCCGGAGAAGATGGCGGCTTAGTAAGACGCGCGGGTCTTAGTTCCTCCTCCAGAAAAGCAACTAAAGAAACAGAAACAATACGAAACAGCTCCCGGAGTCACGACAGAGACCAAAAAGACAGCGTACCCCATTCTGGAACGGCTGAACGGGCAGGGAGAATCCACTGCGGTGAGATACCCAAGGGGAGCGTGTTTTCCCGGCCGGGTGGCTGGCGACTGGGGTCCCCTCCACGCATGTGGCTCCCCGGTCTGACTGGGAACGTTGGATAGCGGGGCCCTCCCATCACGCTTGGCGTCTCGGGCCAGCTGGGCAATTTGGACCAGCACTCCCCCAAGCCGCAGCCAGCGACCCCCCCCTCCATGCACGGTTTCCCGGGCCGACTGCCCCGCAGACAGACGACCGCCACGAGCGCCACCTACTGGGCAGGAAAAGAAAAACAGAGCCCAGAGATTCCACAGAAAAACCTTTCAACCAGCTGGGTCCCACACCCAGGGAAATCTGATCAAATGCCCAGACACCAGCAGAAAATAATGGATGACACTCGGAAAATTGAAGATATGGCCCAGTCAAAGGAACAAACCAATAGTTCAAATGAGATACAAGAGCTGAGACAACTAATGCTGAATATACGAACAGAAATGGAAAAACTCTTCAAAAACCAAATCAATAAATTGAGGGAGGACATGAAGAAGACATGGGCTGAACAAAAAGAAGAAATAGAAAATCTGAAAAAACAAATCACAGAACTTATGTGAGTGAAGGACAAAGAAGGAAAAATGGAAAAAACAATGGATACCTACAATGGTAGATCTAAAGAGACAGAAGCTACAATTAGTGAACTGGAGGATGGAACATCTGAATTCCAAAAAGAAATAGAAACTATAGGGAAAAGAATGGAAAAACTTGAGCAGGGAATCAGGGAACTGAATGACAATATGAAGCGCACAAATATATGTGTTGTGGGTGTCCCAGAAGGAGAAGAGAAGGGAAAAGGAGGAGAAAAACTAATGGAAGAAATTATCACTGAAAATTTCCCAACTCTTATGAAAGACCTAAATGTACAGATTCAAGAAGTGCAGCACACCCCAAAGAGAATAGACCCAAATAGGCATTCTCCAAGACATTTACTAGTTAGAATGTCAGAGGTCAAAGAGAAAGAGAGGATCTTGAAAGCAGCAAGAGAAAAACAATCTGTCACATACAAGGGAAACCCAATAAGACTATGTGTAGATTTCTCAGCAGAAACCATGGAAGCTAGAAGACAGTGGGATGATATATTTAAATTACTAAAAGAGAAAAACTGCCAACCAAGACTCCTATATCCAGCAAAATTGTCCTTCAAAAATGAAGGAGAAATTAAAACATTTATAGACAAAAAGTCACTGAGAGAATTTGTGACCAAGAGACCAGCTCTGCAAGAAATACTAAAGGGAGCACTAGAGTCAGATACGAAAAGACAGAAGAGAGAGGTATGGAGTAAAGTGTAGAAAGAAGGAAAATCAGATATGATATATATAATACAAAAGCCAAAATGGTAGAGGAAAATATTATCCAAACAGTAATAACACTAAAAGTTAATGGACTGAATTTCCCAATCAAAAGACATAGAATGGCAGAATGGATTACGACCCAGCAATACCACTGCTAGGTATCTACTCAAAGGACTTAAGGGCAAAGACACAGACGGACATTTGCACACCAGTGTTTATAGCAGCATTATCTACAATTGCAAAGAGATGGAAACAGCCAAAGTGTCCATCAACAGACGAGTGGCTAAACAAACTGTGGCGTATACCTACGATGGAATATTATGCAGCTTTAAGACAGACTAAACTTATGAAGCATGTAATAACATGGATGGACCTACAGAACATTGTGCTGAGTGAGTCTAGCCCAAAACTAAAGGACAAATACTGTATGGTCCCACTGATGTGAACCGACATTCAAGAATCAGCTTGGAATATATCGTTGGTAACAGAGACCAGCAGGAGTTAGAAACAGGGTAAGATAATGGGTAATTGGAGCTGAAGGGATACAGACTGTGCAACAGGACTAGATACAAAAACTCAAAAATGGACAGCACAATAATACTTAAGTGTAATGTAACTAGGTTGGAACACTGAATGAAGCTGCACCTGAAATATGGTTTTTTGTTTGTTTGTTTGTGTGTTTGTATCTTTTGTTTTTGTTTTTTCTTTTTCCTTTTTATATATATATATTTTTATTAGTATTATTATTTTAATTCTTTTCTCTATATTAACATTCTATATCTTTTTCTGCTGTTTTGCTAGTTCTTTTCCTAAATCGAGGCAAATGTACTAAGAAATGATGATCATACATCTATGTGATGATACTAAGAATTACTGAGTGCATGTGTAGAATGGAATGATTTCTAAATGTTGTGTTAATTTCTTTTCTTTTTTTTGATTAATAAAAAAAATTAAAAAAAATTTGAAGAGAACAAACTAAGTATCTTATTCTATGAAGTCAACATCACCTATACCAAAGTCATAAAGTGACACTACAAGAAGAGAAAATTAAAGATAATTTTATTTAATATATGTAGATTCAAAAATCATCAACAAAAATACTCACAAATCAAATCTGGCAGAACATTAAAATAATTATACTCCATGACCAAGTGGGATTTATTGCACGACCAAGTGGGATTTATTGATATTGTGAGAATATCAAGAATTCAACTTGGGGAGGTTGAATTTCTCCCCACTCTCACCATTCCCCAAAGGGGGCTTGCAAATACTTTTCCAGTCACTGATCAAATCACTCTGGGATTCATCAGGGGATCACTCTGGACAAACCAACAAAACCTCATGTGCTACCTGAGATTCCAAGTACTTATGACATTCAATCAAACTATCTACATGAGTTATATTAGGAAATGCTCTAGTCAAAATCTAAATTTTGTAACAAATAAACATTTTTTGCTTTAGTCTCACACATAATGTGACATTTTAAAGTATTAGATATCATCTATTTTCAGCACCCTGAAATAATGACAATCCTTTGTTCTTCCTCATGCAAAAACATTTTTAAAATTTGTACATTGTACATTTCACTATTATTATACACTCTAGGCATTCCTAGATTATACCATCTCGATCTTTAACTTTGGAAGGCTCTCCCTGCTGGGGGCGTGGTGGAGACAGAGGAAAGGTTGTAGGCTGGTTTTAATGGCTTCAAATTGCGAAGCCCTGGGGTCTGAATTCCTTGAGAGAGGGATTCCACCTGAGTTGCATTTCACCCCTCCCGTGGGGAAGGTTCAGGTGGGAGACAGCCCTGAAAGCAGCCTGTTTCTGCATTTGGGGCAGTTGCAGCCTGTGTAATCCCAGCGCTGAATCCAGAGGCAACCAGGCCTCCATAGAAACAGTTGCAGAAGGCTCTGTTTCATCCCCTTTCCTCTTTTTCAGTTTGCCCAATAGGCGACTTCCACCTTGATCAATTTCACCTGAGCTGGGGGCCTATTTTTAGTAGTCAGAATTTGTTTATTAATGCCACTATTGGTGTTTGGTTGGACTCAGTCCCTGCTATTGTTGGAGACTCTTTCCTTTCCCTCCGGGAAGCCGCTTGTGGGGGAGGGGCACCGGCCGCCAGCTGCCGCAGCTTGGGGAACTGCACACAGCTCGGGGAACTCACTGTTCTGGAGACTCGCAGCCAGTCCAGCTGGTCCTGACTGGGGTACGCTGTGTGTCTGGTCTCTATCATGGCTACAGGAGCTGTTCTGTACTGTTTCTGGTTATTTAGTAGTTGCTCTGGAGGATGAACTAAAATGCGTGCACCTTACTAAGCTGCCATCTTGGCCACCCCAGGATGAAAGTTTTCCCTCTGAGACCAAGAACAAGACAAGGATGCCTACTATCACCATTGTTATTCAACATTGTGCTGGAAATTCTGCCTATAGTAATTAAACAAGAAAAATAAAAGATATATGAATTGGAAAGGAAGAAGTCAAACTTTCACTGTTTACAGTTATCAGGATAATATATGTAAAAATTCCTTAAAAATCTACAGCAAAACTATTAGAGTTAATAAATGAGTGCAGTAAAGTAGCAGGGAACAAGATCAGCACCCCAAAATTGGTAGTGTTTCTATACATTTGTAGTAAGCAATCTTAGGAATCAAGAAAAAAATTCCATTATCAATACCAAAAAAACAATAAAATATTTATGAAGAAATTTGACCAAGCCCCCAAAAGACCTAAACAAAGGAAAACGACAAAAAAATTTCTAAAACAAATAAGAAAAAAACTAAATAAATGCAAGGACACACTGTGTTCATGGATTGGAAGACTAAATATAGTTAAGATATGAATTCTACCCTAATTAATTTATACTTTCAATGCAGTACCAATTAAAATCACAACAACACACTTTCCTGAAATATAAAAATCATAAATCAAATTTATTTATAAGGGACAGTATCTTGAAAAAGAGGAATGAAGTGGGAGATTTCATAACTACTTGACTTTTAAGCATGCTACAAGGTACAGTGGTCAAACAGCATGACACTAGCATAAAGATAGAAATACTAACCAATGGAATTGAATTGAGTATTCAGAAATACACCCTATCATCTATATACAATTGAACTTTCATAAGGCTGTCAAGCCAATTCAAATGGAATAGAGCAGCCATTTCATTAAATGGTCTTTGGAAAAATGGATATCCATAAACAAAAATGAACGAGGACTTCCTATCTCATATCTTATACAAAATCTAAGTATCAAAGCTCTAAAAATTAAAGCTAAGACCATAAAATGTTTAGGAAAAATGCATGGAAATACCTTATAGATTTTGCTATAGGAGGTGGTTTTGTAGAAATTTTGCCCAAATTCAGGAGCAATGAAAAAAATAGCTAAATTGATTTTGTTCTAATTTAAACACTACAACTCAACAACAAAAAACAAGGAACCCAATTAAAAAATGGACAAAAACATGGACTTTTTTCAGAAGGGGAAATACAAATGGCTTAAAAACATATAAAATTAGGAAGATGCATATCCAAACCATATCACCTCACACCTAATAGAATGAATATTATCAAAAAACCAGAAAACTGCAAGTGTGGAGTGAATGTGGGGAAAGAAGCACACTTATTTATGTGACTGGTAACACTGAATGACGTAAACACTCAAGAGCAGATTGACTGTTCCTGAAGAAGTAAAGTATAGAATTGTTATTTGATCCAGCAATCCCATTCCACATTTTCACACCAATATTTGTAGTGGCATTAGTCATGGTTGTCAAGAGATGGAAACAGCGCAAATGTCCATCAATGAACAAGTGGCTAAACAAATGTGTGCATACATATGATGGATATTTTATTCAGCTAAAGGACAGACTAAAGTCATGAAACTGCAACAATGTGGATGAACCTCAATGACATATGCTAAGTAAAACTCGCCATATAAAAAAGGAAAATACCGTTTAGTCTTATTAATAGAAATTAATATTAATGAATTTACTTTGAGGGTTAAATTTAAGAACACAGGTTATCAGGAAAAAGAAGAGGGTAGAGATTTAATGTTTGATGAGGAAAGAGTACAGAATATTCAGCAGGAAGGCGTACAGAATTTTCAACAGGACTGATTGTAACATTCCACAAATTGATAGCACAGTACTATTTGGTTGTAGTACAATATTGTAAGTACTCTGAACAAAACTAAGTGTGAGTATGGTGGAGGGAGGAAGGCTGTTGTCATGTATGACACCAGAAGAAAAGATAGAGTGGTAAGGACTGGGAAAGTATTGTCTACCATTGCCTAGAATGAGCAATGATGGTAATTAAATGGACAGATATGCAAATATGTAGGCTAACAAATGAATGTCTATATTGCAAGGTGTTGAAAATGGGATGGTATGTGGTGAAAAATACAGTCAATTGAAATGAATCCTCTAGTTAACAGTAAAATTATTATATCCATCCATTGAATGTAACAACAGCAATATGACAAAGCTAAATGTTAATAACCAGGGGATATGAGGGAGGGGTAGAGGATACTTTGCTAAGGAAATGGAAACTCTTAGATTGTGCTGGTAAGACCAAGGCTATGTGATTATAACAGAAACCATTGAATTTTACTTAGGTTGTGTTGTATGATGTGTGAATAAAACTAGTTAAAAGTGAACTGGGAGATGCAAATGTTGGAGAAAATTTGGAGAGAGAAATGGACCTATTCCCTGTGGTTTGGAAAGTAATGTGGTGCAACCAATCTAGAGAGCAGTGACTCCACAGGAAGCTAGGTGTCAGTTGCCATGCCTGCAACCCTGTACTTAGATGTATACTTTGAGGAACTAAGAACATGGACATGAGTGGACATTTGCACATTGGTGTTTATCATGGCAATGGTCATGTTTTGTAATGGATGGAGATGTTCCAAAAGTTACATCCCTGTCCTGCACCCCAACCTCCACACTCCACCACCAATGTGCTCAACCCACCCTTGCTAGTTTGAAGGAATTAGTTACCCCAGAAAATCCATGTTATAATCTTGATTCAATCTTAGGTTGTGTTCTATGTTTTGTGAATAAAACTGCTGAAAAATGAACTGAGAGATACAAGTGATGGAGAAAATTTGGAGAGAGAGATAGACTGATTCCCTGTGGTTAGGGAAGTAATGTGGGGTAACTTTTTGATTAGAGATTGAACTCCACCTATTTCAGGTGGGTCTTGATTAGTTTACTGGAATCTTTTAAATGAGTAAACATTTTGGAGAGTCAGAGCCTTCAGAAAGAGAGCCAATAGAAACTTCAGAGCAGAACTGACACAGAAGCAGACATTTGGAGAACAGAGACACAGATGTTTGGAGATATGCTGAGCCCAGCACACATCACCATATGATGCTAAGCAAGCCATCACTGGAGAGAGCTGAGGGAAGCCAAGAGATGAGAGCCAGCCCCAGAGAAGAAAAGTGAGGAACCCCCAAAGGAATTGAGGCTAAAACAACAGAGCCCAATAGCAAGGGATCAGCACATCCCAGTCACATGACTTCCCAGCTAACAGAGATGTTCTAGACCCATTAACCTTCTTGAGTGAAGGTAATTTCTTGCTGGTGACTTAATTTGTACACTTTTACTTTCTTAGAACTGTAAACATGTAATTTATTAAATTATTCTTTAAAAAAGCCATTCCAAATTTGGTATACTGCATTCCAGCAGCTTTCAAATAAATACACTGCCTATGCCTACACCAGTGCAAACTGTAGCATATGCATAACTGCACACCTGAATCCTGTCCTCCCATGACCAACACACTCTAGCCTCACCCACCCTGTTGCCACATACCCCCAAATATGTATGCTGCCCCTGCAGCCTATCTCCTGCAATGCCTTCCCTCTATATCCAACATGCCACTCAATTCCCACAATCCCTGAGCCCTGTATGCACTTCATCCAACCACCCCTGACTCTCTGGCCAACATCCCACACACCCAGACACCTGCACACCAACCCTCACCATGCATAGCCCTAGGGCACATCCTGTAGTTGGACCCCACCCCATGCTCTGCACACCACCATATGCCCACCCAAACTCTGCCCTATGACCCACACCCCCACAAACCATGCATTGCACCCCCCATGCCACATTGTCCCATGACCCTCACACCCACACTCACACACTGTGCCCCGTGCCACAACTAAACCACAGCCCAAGTCCCTGTACCTTCATTTCCTGCCCACTGGGTCAGGAAGTTTGCATGATTGACAAGCCTAGACAGTGTGCATTTCTGATTGACTGTATACACTAGCAGCTGCCATAACCAGTCTCACAACCTCAGGTAATTCCAAGGAGGGATCTGGGGAACACCAGCCTAATCAGGCCCACAAGAAATATCTCCAATGAAGTGCACACTGCCTAACCACCAGCTATGGGGTTGATAGTTTAATGCTCACACCAGGATGAAGGGACTTGGCTAGAATTGCACCGGGTCTCCATCTGTCTCATAGGGATGCTGTAATTGGGAAAAGGCAGTCCTGTGGGGAAGATGAGGCCCAAGAGCTCCATCTTCTGGTAAGAAACAGAAATTGCAGGCTGGCACACTGTCTAGCTTCAGAGATCCACAAGTAGAGTGACATCCTCTGCCTGAGGTTTGGGACTTGATTTGGCCAGGAAATACTAATAAACCAAAAACTGAAGGAGAACTTCAACACAAATTCAAGAAAATGAAAAACATCATACTACTGAGGGAAATCAACTTCCATGATAACTTTATCAAGACAATTAAATGACTCAAAATCAACAGAAAAATCACCAAGCTTATGAAGATACAGACAGATATCTTCCAGTGACAACTCATACAACTCTCCTAAAGAAATACAGTGGGTTGGGTAATGGCATATAGGATATCAAGAGGAAACTACAAGAGGAAACTAGAAGGGCATAAAGAAAAAGAATGAGTAAGAAAAACAACAAGTACCACAGAGATTAAAGGGATGGTAGACAAATTTAAAAATATGCTAGAGATGCAGAGCAGCAGATTTGAAGAGGTAGAAGAAAAAATAAGAGAAATAGAGGACAGAGAAATTGAATCTAAATGTACAAAAGAAAAATGGCAAAGCATATGGAAAAACTTGAATTGGATCTCAGAGAAATAATGAACAACATGTACAGCATAAATAATAGAATTATCAGTGTCACAAAAGAAGAAAAGAGTAAGGGCTAAGACGATTGTGGAAGTAATGGGGGAAATATTCCCAACCCTTATAAAAGATATAAGTATGCAAATCAAAGAAAATTAACAGGACCCAAATAGAATAAATCCAAATAGGCCTACCCTCAGACATGTACTAATCAATCTGTCAAATGTTGAAGAGGAGGAGAAAATGCCAAAAGGAGCAAGAAGGAAGCAAGTCACCACATAAAAGGGAAATCACAAAAGACTGAGTGTGGACTATTCAACAATAAACAAGGAGGTGAAAATATGGGTCTTTGATATATTCAACATCTGCAAAGAGAAAGACTTCCATCCCAGAATTCTGTAACCAGCCAAATTGTCCATGAAAAAAGTAAGGGAGTGATCAAAATTTTCAATGACAAAGTCTGAGAGAAATTCTTGACAAGAGATGGCCCTAGAAGAAATACTAAAGGGACTTCATTAGGTGAAAATAAAGATGGGGGTTGGAAGACTGGAGAGGGGCACAGAATTGAATAGCACTACCAGTAAGGGTAACTTAAAGAATAAAAAGAGAAAGAGAGAAAAGAATATAAAGATTTGACAAATATAAATCAAAGGATAAGATGGTAGATTCAAGAAGTACCTTTAGAGTAACAACTTTGAATATTAACAGACTAAATTCACCAATTATAAGGTATAGATTAGCAGAATGGATTAAGGATATGACCCATCTATATGCTGTTTACAAGAGACTCATCTTAGACCCAGGGAAGCAAACAGAATGAAGTGAAAGGATGGAAAAAGTTTTCCATGGAAGTTGTAGGCCAAAGAAAGTAAGAGTATTTTTACTACTATCAGACCAAGTAGACTTTAAATGCAAAAACATCATAAGACACAAAAAAGGACATTACATATTTAAAAAGGACCAATTCAAGAAGAAGAAATAGCAATCATAAATGTTTATGCAGTCAATTATGCAACTCTAATGTACACAAAGCAAACATTGGAAAAACTGAAGGGAGTAATGGACTTTTCAAGAATATTAGTTGCAGAAGTCAGTACAGCACTCTCCTTTATAGAAAGAACAATCAGACATAGGATCAGCTAGAAAATCATGAATTTAAACATCTTGATAAAATAATTAGACCTAAGAAACATATATAGATCATTACATGACAAAACAGCAGAGAATGCATTCTTCTGTACTGATACAGGGATCTTCTATATGATAGATAATATGCTGGACACAAAACGTGTTTAAAAATTTAGAAAGATTGAAAAATTTAGAAAGATTGAAATTATTTCTCTGATTAAAATGGAGTGAAGCAGAAAATCAATAACCACTAAAGAAGCAAAACTTTCACAGATACATGAGATTAAATAATGTACATTTAAATAATGAATGGGTCAAAGAAGAAAATACTAGAGAAATTAACAAGTACGTGGAGATGAATGGAAATAGAATATAACAGATCAGAACATATGGGACATGGCAAAGGTAGTGCTGAGAGGGAAATTGTTTGCAATAAATTCCTGTATTTAAAAAGAAAGAGGGAATTCAAGGGTCTAACCATTCAACTGGAGAAACTAGAGAAAGATCAGCAAACCGACCCCCAAATAAATAGAGGAATAGAAGTAAAGATTGAAGAAGAATTAAATGAATTGGAGAGAAAAAAAACAGAATACAAAGAATCAGTGAAACCAGAAATTGGTCCTTTGAGAAAATCAATAAAATCAATGGGCCCTTAGCTAGGCTGACAAATAAAAAAAAAGAGGATACAAATAAACAAAATCAGAAATGATGTAAGGTTCTTACAATGGGCCCTGAAAAAATAAAATAAAAATCATGAGGATACTATGAACAAATAGCCAACAAATTAGACAACTTAGAACAAATGACTAAATTCCTAGATGCACATGAACAAGTTACAGTGATTGAGAAAAAAATAGATCTCAACGAATGAAGCATAATTAATGAGATTAAATCAGTCACCAAAAATCTTACAAAGAAAACCCCAAGGACAGAAGGCTTCACAGAGGAATTTTATCAAATATTACAAAAAGAAGAAAAACAAATCCTGCTCAAGCTCTTCCAAAGCAATGAGGGTAACATCACTCTAATACCAAAACTGTTTAAAGATGCTATAAGAGAGAAAAATTAGAGACCAATCTCCATAAAGAATACAGATGCAATATGCTCAGCAAAGAATACAGATGCAATATGCTCAGCAAATACTAGCAAACTGAGTCCAATGACATATTTAAAGAATTATACACGACAATCAAGTGAGAATTATACCAGAATGTGAGGTTGGGTCAACACAAGAAAATTAATCAATGTAAAACAGCATATCAACAAATTGAAAGGTAAAACTTACTTAATCATCCAGATTGATGCTGAAGAAGCATTGGACAGAATTCACCATCTTTTTCTGGTAAAAACATTTCAAAAGTTAGGAATTAAATAAAACTTCCTTGATAAGATAAAGGGCACATATACTGCCTGCCATACCAGAGACCCGGGTTTGATTTCTGGTGCCGCCCCATGCAAAAAAAGGGCACATATAAAAAACCCATAGCCAGAATCATACTTAAAGGTAAAAGACTGAAATCCTTCTTCCTAAGATTGGGAATAAGACAAAGATGCCCACTGCACCATTATTCAACATTGTACTAGAAGTTCTATTTAAAGCAATTAGACAGGAAAAATAAATGAAAGCCATCCAAGTGAGAAAGGAAGAAGCAAACCTTTCATTATTTTCAGATGACATGATGCTATATTTGGAAAATCCTGAGAAATCTATGACAATGCTTCTTGAGCTATAAACAAATTCAGAAAAGTGGCAAGATGCAACATTGATATGTAAAAATCAGATATGTTTCTGTACACAAGACGACCTCACTTAGGAGACAATTAAGGAAAAAAATTCATTCTAAATAGCAACGAAAATAATCAAGTACCTAGGAATAAACTTAACCTTACATTGAAAAGGCCTGTACACAGAAAACTACCTAATATGTTAAAAGAAATTAGAAAGCATTTAAATCAGCTGAAAGACATTCACTATTGATAGATAGGAAGGTTAAATGTAGTTAAGATGTCAATTCTACCCAAACTGATCTACAGCTTCAATGAAATAACAAGAACAATTCCAACAATCCATTTGGAAGACTTGGAAAAGCTAACTGTCAAATACAAATTGGAAGGGAAAGAGATCTTCATCAGCTAAAATATTCCACAAAAAAATGAAGTAGGAGGATTAACACTTCCTGATTCTAATGCTTATTATCAAGACACAAGGGTCAAATCAGCATGGTACTGGCACAAAGATAGAAGTATTGGCAAATGGAAAATAATTGAGAGTGTAGAAAAAGACCACGAAATCTATGGTTAGCTACTCTTGAACAATGTACCCAAATCCACTTAACTGGGACAGAATATTATTTTCAATAAATTGGTGTAGAATAACTGGATATCAATAGTCAAAAGAATGGAAGAGAACCTTAGTTTACACCCTTTAGAAAAGTTAACTCAGGATGGTGTGATGGTGGCTCAGTGGCAGAATACTTGCCTCCCATGCCAGAGGCCCAGATTCAATTCCCAGTACCTCCCCATGCAAAAAAAAAAGGAGAAAGAAAAAGTTAACTCAAAGTGGATGAAAGATATAAATATAAGAGCCAGTACCATAAAACTCTTAGAAGAAAATAAACGGGAACATCTTCAAGACCCTGTAATAGGAGATAACTTCCTCAACTTTGTACCCAAAGTGCAAAGAAAAAAAATGTAAATGGGAAAATCAAAATCAAATGCTTTTGTACCTCAAAAGTTTTTGACTAAAAGGTCAAGAGGCTGCCAACACAATGGCATAAAATATTTGCAAATCATGAATTCTGTAATGGTTTGATATCCTGCATACATAAAGAAATCATACAATTCAACAAAACAAACAACCCAATTGTGCTGGTTTGCAAGGATTCATGTCCCCTAGAAAAGCCATATTTTAATCTAAATCCCATTTCATAAAGGCAGAGTGATCTCTATTCAATATTCAATACTGCATGTTTTCAACTGTAATCATCTCCTTGGAGAGGTGATGTAGTCGAGAGTGGTTGTTAAGCTGGATTAGGTGATGACATGTCTCCACCCATTTGGGTGAATCTTTATACGTTTCTGGAGTCCTACAAAAGAGGAAACATTTTGTAGAATGAAAGCTAATTCAGAGAGATCAGAGCAGAATGACATAGCCATGAAAAGCAGAGTCAACCAGCCAACGACCTTTGGAGATGAAGAAGGAAAATATCTCACAAGGAGCTTCATGAAACAGGAAGCCAGAAGAAGGTAGCAGATGGTGCTGTGTTCATCAAGTGCCCTTCCAGATGAGAGAGAAACTCTGACTGTGTTCACTATGTGTCTTCTCACTTGAGAGAGAAACCCTGAACTTCATAAGCCTTATTGAACCAAGGTATCTTTCCCTGAATGCCTTAGATTGGTCATTTCTATAGACCAGTTTTAATTGGGACATTTTCTTAGCCTTGAAAGTGTAAACTAGCAACTTATTAAATTCCCCTTTTTAAAAGCCATTCTGTTTCTGGTATATTGCACTCTGGCAGCTAGCAAACTAGAACACTAATTATAAAATAAGCTAAGGATATGAGCTGTCATGTTTTCCAAAAAGAAAATACACATGCTATAATGCACACTGAGACATTCTCATTTTCATTAGCTATAAGGGAAATGGAGATCAAAACTACAATATGATTCCACCTCATCCCTATACGGATAGCTGGTAGTAAAGAAACAAGGAACTACAAATTTCCGGGAAGATGTGGAGAAATTCGAACACTTATGCACTGCTGATGGGAATGTATAATTATACAGGTAATATGGAAGACAGTGTGGCGGGCCCTTAGAAAACTAAATATCAAGTGGCCCTATGACTTTGCAATACCACTACTTGGTATACACCCAGAAGAGATGAAAACAATGACAAAGACAAATATTTGAATGCTTTTGTTCATGGAAACATAATTCACAATAGCAAAAAGATGGAAACAATCCAAGTAAGATGAAATGAGGTCCTGAATTATATGACCACATGGATGAACTTTCAGGACATAAAGCTGAGTGAAATAAGTCAAATGCCAAAGGCTAGATACTGTATGATTTTTTTATTATGACCATGGTAAAGGTAAATTCAGGGAATTATAGAGCTACATAGAAACTAGGGATGGATGAATGGTTAGCTAGTGAAGTTGAACTTAAATGTAAGGAAATAGATAGACGTGAAAGCAGTTTATTAGGGGGTCTGTTAGCATAGTTGCCATATTGAAGGTGAATATGATTGAAAGGGGTTTTATAATGCCATGTTGCTCATTAATTAACACTTAAAATATAAATAAATTCTTGTATGAACTGCTTGAAGAGATTGAATATGGTACAAAGAGTAAAAATATATAGATAGATGTAGTTGGAAAACTACTATTGCATGCTATGTTCTATATTTCACAGGAAGACATCATCAGTACAACAGCAATACCAGGGGTAAATAATTAGGGGTGAAGGACAAAATATAGGGGAGGGTTTTTTTATACTAGGTGAATGTGTGTTTTTCTCTTTGTATCATTCAAAATTGTTCAAAACTTGAGAGTGCTGATGATTGTACAACTAAGTGAGGATAATGTCAGACATAGATTGTTGGCAATGTACATAACACATAATGTCCAATAGATGGAAGTTACATTGACTGAGAAGTAGAATAGGGAACTGTAGTGTATACATATGATCAAATATTGAGCAGCTACAGAAAGGAACAAAGTTGTGAGGTATGCAACCATGTGAATGAACTGAGGGGTTATGTGAAGCAAAATAAGCCAGAAACAAAAGGACAAATATTTTATGGTCTCTATTAGGAAATACTTACGAGAAATTGGGGCATAGATTGTGGGCTTTTATATCAATTACATCTAGTCCAGAGCTAAAATTGTTATTTTTACATTTTGAGATATTGTGCTCTATATGCATGACCTGGTATTTGCCTGGAGATTTGGGTTGCTTGTGCTTTGGGTATAAATTTTATGAAGTTATCTCCTATTTCTAAGTTCTGAATAACTTTCCTTTTATTTTCTACTAGGAGTGTGTGACGCCTAGAACTCAGAGTAGGAGTTCTGCATCTTTGAAAGTCAGAATTGCCACATACAGCAGTTTTGAAGGATTAAAAAAAGAGGTCAGCATTCAACTAGAGATAAGAACTAAGTCAATTTGATAGGGACTGAGGTAAGTCAGAATACAGGGTTAAGTAGGACACTGTCATATTTTAGAACTTCACTTACTGTATGAGATCAAAGGTAGAGATGTTTCTCTTGTGCAAAATCTAAATTTTCTGTAGCACATAATCTAACTCAACCTATCTATAGATCATTTAAAGAGCCTAAAGACATGGAGATCAGAATGGGAATAGGGTTGGTAATTCTGTATAGCTTAACATAATATCTGTATGTATCCAAGACTATATTGAACAGATAATTTAAAAGCATTGGGAAAGTCCCTTGACGGATGGGAGAAAAAAATATGAAAATGTTGAAGTTTTATTATGAGAGAAACACCTGATTCTGTCTCAAATAATAGGGTCCACCAAGTCAAAAGGTGATGTGTTTGGTCTTGAGCCTTGTTCTTCTGAAACTTATTTACGTAGCAGAGAACTTAAGCCTAACTATAGTCTTGATGAAGAGTTTCTTCCAGATGGCCTCTTTTGTTGCTAAGCTGTGGCCACCCTCTCTCTAGGCTGAGCTCTGCATGTAAAAATTTTACCCTCCCCCCACATGGGACAAAACATTCAGGGGTGAAATTCTGCCTGACAACAAAGGAAATGAGTTCCAGGATAAGCCTGGTCCTGGAACTATTGAATCAACAATACCTTCTTGATGAAAAGGGGGAAAATAATTACAACAAAATACTGTATCAGTGGCTAAGGGTGTTCAAAAACATTGAGAGACTATTCTGGAGGCTAACCTTATGCAAGCCCCAGCTAGATATTGCTACTTACCATGGTTTGTCACATCCCAGCCAAAACTATTTCTGTCAATGCTTAAGACCATCTGAGGCTCTATCTGAGATTCTATAAATTCTTCATACACTATGATTACTTTCCAGAGTCCTACAAACTTCAAAGGAGTTCCTAGGCCAGATACTTCTTTGATTCCAGAGTGGCCAGTCTTTCTGAGAAGGTCAACAAGTTGCATTCAACTATACCATGTTGTCAACAGCCCTTCCCAACATGAAAACATTAGAATGGGCATTTTCTAAATACCTCTAAATTTGGGAAGAGGATGAAATGAGAAGGAGGAGTTATAACAGAGAAAACAAGATTAAATAAATGAATATGACTGTGGAATCATTATACTGGTATTTCTCTTACTCTCCAGTATCTTGGAGCAATTAGTAGGTAAAACCTAAAATTGTGGAACTGTGACCCATACCAAACTATGAAATATCTTCTATACCTACTTGTTTCAATGTACTTCGAAATTTATTGCTTTTTTGTATATATTTCACAACAAAAATTTCATATACACATATTTGCAAATTCCCTTTGAGTGACTGAGAAGAAAACATGGAAATATTAAAGTTCACCTACCTGAGGAGGACCCAATATTCTCACAATCTCTGGGGACTGACAATTTGATGGGACATTCCCTTGATCTTGGGGAAACTTATTTTTGCCTTATGAAACTTATTTTTGCAAAAGAGAAGAAAAACCTACTTATCATTATGCTAAAGGGTCACCCCAGAGATCCTCATTTGTGGCCTCTCTCTTAAAGTCAAAACCACAAGTTAGCTGACTGCCTTCACCCTTCGATGAGGTGCAAATCTCCCAATGGTGTCTCATCATTTCCTGTTCTCAGGCCCTAACCAACAAAGGTAGCTATGAGGGAACATTTGCTGCAGAAAGATGGAGGAGAGTGGCATTGGTTTAGAATACTTTCTACTGGGCATGGAGATTAGAAATTGTAGGTAATAAGGAAATACTGCAGAAAAGGCCATGCCTGCACTGAAATAATTCCCCAGTACATAATTTTTTCTAATATTAACTTCGCAATGGTAAGCATAGTGAACAAATCATTTTTGAAATATAAATAGCCTTGGAATAGGACTAACAATGAAATATACTTGAGAAAATTTATAAGTAAATAAAATGTGCATTAGAACTACAAAAAAGTATTCCTGGGCTATGTTTGTTCAAAGTACACAATTGTATATATTTCCTAGGGCTTGATAGCCTACATGATTTGTTGTTGTTCATAATTTTGGGAGATTATTAAGGCAAACTGATTTTTAATCTCCAATAAAAGGAATGTCATATATAAGCCATATGATCCATTTCCTGTAAATAGCTACTCTCCTTTTGAGAAACAGTTTCAGCCTGTTGCTGGGACTTATTAAGTACTGTATGCTTAACATGGTCAACAAGTAACAATGAAACCTGAGGTGCCTATCATGACCTGGGTGTTGTCTGACCTACCAAGCCATAATATAAAGAGCAGCACTCCATCATAACATGGAAATGATATATGTGAGATAAGGCTTGAGGAGATCCTAAAAGCACAAGTTAGTTACATGAGGACATTGTCAAAATGCCATCGCCCCTACTCCTGCCATATTAATTCTCTTTCCCATCTCAGAGTTATGACCACTTGGGGACTTCCTTACAATTGGTTGACTTAAAAAACTTTAAAAAAAAGACAGCTTGGACCTAGTTTACAGATGCATTATATGCCTGTACTGCTGAAAATTGGACATCTGTAGCACTGCAGTACTTTTCTGGGGTGTCCCTGAAGGACAGGTTTGAGTGGAAATCTTCTCTGTGTTTGGTACATCAAACAGTGCACCTCATTTTCAGTTTTTTGAAAGGAGAATTTGGAAGATGTGCTTGTGTACTGACCCACGGACTCTTTCTAATGGTTTGGCTGTATTGTCAGGTACTTGGAAGGAGAATCATTGGGGAATTGATGACAAAGACATGTGCAGAAGTGATATGAGGATAGAACTTTCTAGGTGGACAAGAAATATGAAGATATTTGTGTCCCTTGTGAATGTTCACCAGAGGGGCAAAGGAAAGTTTTAGTAATCAAGTGGTTAAAATAACCCATTATGTTGATACAAGTCATCCATATTCCCCATCACTCCTGTCGTTCCTCAAAGGGCTCATGCACAAAGTGGTCATGGTGTTGTGATGGAGGCTATGTGGGGGCTCAGTTACATAGACTTCTCCTCACCAAGGAGAACCTGGCTACCACCACTGCTGAGTTCCCAGTCTGCTTGCAGCAGAGACCCACACTTAGTCCTGATATAATGCCATTTCCCTGAGGTGATCAGTCTGCTACCTGGTGACAGGTTGATTATATTGGACCACTTCCAGTATAATGAAAGAGACAGGAATTTGTTCTAACTGGAATAGATGCATACTCTGGATATGGGACTCCCTTCCCTGCATGCAATTTTTTTGCCAAAACTATCATCTGTCAGCTTATGGAATGCTTTATTTATTGTCATGTTACTCCACACAGCATTACTTATGATCAAGGTACACCCCTCACAGCAAATGAAATGCAAGAATAGACACATGCTAATGGAAATCTCTGGTCATACAATATTCTCCATCATCTAGAGGCAGCTGCATTGATAAAATGGAGGAATGGTCTTCAAAGATTCAATTATAGCACTAAGTATGTGCAAAAAACATTGCAAATCTGGGGCAATATTCTCTACAAGGCTGGGTATGCTCTGAATCAGCATTCAATACATTTTGCTTTTCCTCCATAGCAAGGATTCACAGGCCCAGGAATCAGTGGGTGGAAATGAGAGTGGCACCACTCACTATCATCCATAGTGGGCCACTAGATAAATTTTTATTCCTTTCCCTCCAACATCCAGCTTTGCAGCTCTCCAAGTCTAGTTCCAAAAGGAGGAGTGTTACTACCAGGAGAAACAACAATGATTCCATTGAACTTTATTTTAAGACTCCAATCTGGACTCCCTTTGGGCTTCTCATCCCTCTGAATCCACAGAAAGGGAAGGCTATTACTGTATTGTCTAGGGTGATTGATCTTATCCATAGGAAATAGGGCTCAACTACACAAGGGAGGTAAATACCCATTTTCCTTGGATCAGGCAATCAGTTAGGTTACCTCTTTCATTATTACCATGTCCTGTGATTAAAGTCAGTGGAAAAATGCAAGAACCCAATTCAGGAATACCAATGTCCCAGAAACTTCAGGAATGAAAGTATGGGTCACCACACCGGCTAAAGAACCATGGTCAACTGAAGTGATTGCTGAGGGTAATGGGAGAATGGAGTTTGTAGTGGAAGAAGTTAGTTATAAATATGAACCTCATCTATTGGTGTGACTAGTTACAGAAATGAGGACTGTAATGGTATATTTCTTCCTTGATTTGTTGTATGTTTTTATTTGTACATAAGTCAAATAACTTTCCTTCCTTCTCTACTTTATCCCCTTATCATATGACATAAGTTGCATTGTTCTTGTTGTGGTAGTGATGTTCTAGGAGTGAATGTTAGCCAAGAACGTGTGCCCTTTTCTGGAAAGATATATTTTCTTTCTGGTTGTACATGAGAGTTGAATTGTTAGGTGAAGAATATGTCTATTATTGAGTCCTATTCAGAACTTAAGTATGGTTTAAGGTGATGTGTGATGTGTATAGCTGCCAAGTTAACCAATGTTGGATGGTTATACTTAGTTCATGTGTCAACTTGATTACGTGTTGAAGCAAAGTTGTCTGTTCAAACAAGTACTGAACTTTCCCTTGGTGCAAAGACATTTTATGGCTGGTTAATAAGCCAGAAGGCTGGCTTATTGAATCATCAATCACTTGTTTACATCTATGGCTGATGGTATCTATGGCTGACTGATGTAGTATTTTCCACTATGAGAGAGTCCAATCAGCTAGACATTTAATCCAATCATTTGAGGACATTTTATGATGAAGTGGTGACTTCAGCATACATAGAGAAGAGAATTTTCATCTCCCCTTCACTTGGCCAGCCTCTTCTGGGGAGTTCATGGAGGACTTTCATTGGAGTTGCCAGTTCACTGCCTGCCTAGGGAGTTTGGAGTTTGCCATCCCTATAGTTACCTGAGGCACTTCTATAAAATCATATATTTACAGATATCTCCTGCCAGTTCTGTTTCCCTAGGGAACCCTGGCTAATATACTTTTGTTAATAAATTTATATGCATGAAATGTCATTTATATTTTCGAGATTGTATAAAATTTCTAAAGACTGAACAATGTTCTCTCCGTCCATGCTATATCCTGATACTGATCTGCATGATGTTCAACAACAGCACGATGTTGTTAGTCATGGTTTAATTTATTCTTAGAAAAAAGTTTACATATTATTTACAGAAACAAGCAAATTTATTTGTTAGTTACACTACATTTTTTCTAATACTTCTCTAAATGTATATGTGGTCAGTTACAAGTCAGAACTTCATGTTCATCATAAAAGGACTTCAAAAGAGAAGGGAAGTAAGTGTATACATTGTGTTCTTCATTCTACTTAACAAAACCCTGATAAATGGGTTAATATGAGACAGAACAAAACTTCTGGGATATTTTGTTTTTGATGATACCAATATAAGTCAACTCTCAATTTTTTAAAATTTCTCAAAGAGATTCATTTAAAAATACTAATCATAAAATTATGGCCTAATCATAAAATTGCATACTGCAAACACATTTATTCCTGAGCTTTAATTGTTATTTCTAAATCCTGAGATGGTTTGCTATTTGTCTATAACCTGGTAGTTCCCTGGAAATTTGGGTAGCTGTGTGGCACCTGAAACACAGAGTTACAATACTCTAGCCCTGAAATTCAATGCTCCAACACACAGCAACTGTGAAAGAAGGTGAAAAGGAGATGTGACTTTAATTAGTGATGTGAATGAATCTTGTCAGATTAGGACTAATGTACACCAGAATGAAAGGTAAAGGATTATACTGAGAATATATTAAAACTTTAAGTTCTGTGTGAGACCAAAGAAGAGGTATATATTTTGACCAAAATTTTAACTTACACGAGCACATAATCTAATTTAACTTGTCTTGTCAGTTTATCTAAACAGTGTAATTCAGCTTTCTTTGACATAGAATCTAGAATAAGGCATGAGCTCTTGATATACTGTATACGTTATTGTGATAACTGAGACATTTTGGACAGAAAACGAAGAAAGCATTGGCAAGTTCTTGAGGGACTGGAGAAAAAGCATGGAATTATTAAACATTCCCACCTGGGGAATTCTGTCTATGCCCTTAAGCAAGAGTTTCCAATTTAATAAGGCAAGCCCTCAATCTTGAGGCTTGCATTTATGAAACTTATTTATGTATTTGTGAAGCTAAGCTTATATTTACTTAGTGCCTAAGAGTCACCCCCACAGAACCTCTTTTGTGGCTCAGATGTGGTATCTAGCAAGTAAACTCACTACCTTTCTCCCCAACATGGAACATTACTTGCAGTGGTGTAAGTCTCCCAGCAATGTGTACTCCCAGGAATGAGCCCTGGCATAATGGAATTGGTAATACTTTCTTGAACAAAATGGGGGAAGGAAATAAAGTTTCAATGGCTAAGAGACTTCAAATAGAGTTGAGAGATAATTCTCAGGGTTACTTTTATGCAAGTAACCAAGTAATTCAGCCAGATATTGCAAACTGTCACAGAATGCTAAGCCCCAACCACGAGGGTTACTGAAAATCCTAAAGAAGGCAAAAGGCTCTAGGTAAGACTTTCTAAATGTTGTATTCATTAAGTTTATTTTTTGAGATTAAACCTCTGATTGTCCCTATACCAGATAAACCCTGAAACTGAGGTACCATTCTCTCCAATAAGAGCATCCAGTTTAATTCCTCTACCCCATAATATCAATGCCTCTTTTCATCATTGAGAAGGTAGAAGGGCTTCTTGTTCATGCCTGAGACTGAGTTGATGGGACTTCCGGAGAAGATGGTGGCTTAGTAAGACGTGCGCATCTTAGTTTCTCCTTCAGCACAGCTACTAGGGGTGTAGAAACGATACAGAACAGCTCCCAAAGCCATGACAGAGATAAAAAAGACAGCATACCCCATCCTGGAGTGGCTGGCTGGCTGAGAGAGCTCGCTCTGGTAAGGTCGCCGAGGGGCACGGGCTTTGCCGGGCGGGGCGGTGGGCGGCTGGAGTCGCTCCTTTCCCCCTTCCTGGGCTGGCTGGGAGAGTTGGATGGGTGGTCCCCTCAAACCGCGGCAGCTGGCACCCGCTCCATGCACAGTCCCCCGGACCAACTGAGAGAGTTGGATCGGAGGTCCCCAGGCTGCAGAGAATGGTGACGGGGGGAGGGGCCCCTTCTGAACCCGTGACTCCCCGGGAGCGTGCACTCTCCCAGGTGGGCCACTGCCGCTGGCGCCCTCCCACCGCGATTGTTACCCCGGGCCGACTAGGAAAATCAGACGGGCGCTTTCCCGGGCTGCGGTGGCCAGCGATCCTCCCCGCGTTCAGACCCCGGGCCGGCTTGCACTCTTCCAAGCCGCTTCGGCTAGTGAACCTCCCGGACGGCGAGAGTTTTCCAAAGTTAAAGTACCCACAGCAACTTTTACTGGTGGGACCCGCAGACAAATGTGTGCCAAGAGCACCACCTACTGGGCAAGATAAGAAAAAACAGAACCCAGAGATTTCACAGAAAAATCTTACAACCTTGTTGGGTCTGACACCCAGGGAAATCTGACTAAATGCCCAGACGCCAGCAGCAGAAGATAACGGTCCACGCTCAGAAGATTGAGAATATGGCCCAGTCAAAGGACCAAACCAATAGTTCAAATGAGATACAGGAGCTGAGAAAACTAATGCTGAATATATGAACAGAAATGGAAATCCTCTTCAAAAACGAAATCGATAAATTGAGGGAGGACATGAAGAAGACATGGGCTGAACATAAAGAAGAAATACAAAAACTGAAAAAACAAATCACAGAACTTATGGAAGTGAAGGACAAAGTAGAAAAGACAGAAAAAACAATGGATACCTACAATGATAGATGCAAAGAGACAGAAGATAGAATTAGTGATTTGGAGGATGGAACATCTGAATTCCAAAAAGAAACAGAAACTATCGGGAAAAGAATGGAAAAATTTGAACAGGGTATCAGGGAACTCAAGGACAATATGAACCGCACAAATATACGTGTTGTGGGTGTCCCAGAAGGAGAAGAGAAGGGAAAAGGAGGAGAAAAACTAATGGAAGAAATTTTCACTGAAAATTTCCCAACTCTTATGAAAGACCTAAAATTACAGATCCAAGAAGTGCAGCACACCCCAAAGAGATTAGACCCAAATAGGCGTTCTCCAAGACACTTACTAGTTAGAATGTCAGAGGTCAAAGAGAAATAGAAGATCTTGAAAGCAGCAAGAGAAAAACAATCCATCACATACAAGGGAAACCCAATAAGACTATGTGTAGATTTCTCAGCAGAAACCATGGAAGCTAGAAGACAGTGGGATGATATATTTAAATTACTAAAAGAGAAAAACTGCCAACCAAGACTCCTATATTCAGCAAAATTGTCCTTCAAAAATGAGGGAGAAATTAAAACATTCTCAGACAAAAAGTCACTGAGAGAATTTGTGACCAGGGGCCAGCTCTGCAAGAAATATTAAGGGAACACTAGAGTCAGAAATGAAAAGACAGAAGAGAGAGGTATGGAGAAGAGTGTAGAAAGAAGGAAAGTCAGATATGATATATATAACACAAAAGGCAAAATGGTAGAGGAAAATATTATTCAAACAGTAATAACACTAAATGTTAATGGCCTGAATTCCCCAATCAAAAGACATAGACTGGCAGAATGGATTAAAAAACAGGATCCTTCTATATGCTGTCTACAGGAAACACATCTTAGACCCAAAGATAAACATAGGTTGAAAGTGAAAGGTTGGGAAAAGGTATTTCATGCAAATAACAATCAGAAAAGAGCAGGAGTGGCTACACTAATATCCAGCAAATTAGACTTCAAATGTAAAACAGTCAAAAGAGACAAAGAAGGACACTATATACTAATAAAAGGAACAATTAAACAAGAAGACATAACAATCATAAATATTTATGCACCGAACCAGAATGCCCCAAAATACGTGAGGAATACACTGCAAACACTGAAAAGGGAAATAGACACAAATACCATAATAGTTGGAGACTTCAATTCACCACTCTCATCAATGGACAGAACATCTAGACAGAGGATCAATAAAGAAATAGAGAATCTGAATATTACTATAAATGAGCTAGACTTAACAGACATTTATAGGACATTACATCCCACAACAGCAGGATACACCATTTTCTCAAGTGCTCATGGATCATTCTCAAAGATAGAGCATATGCTGGGTCACAAAGCAAGTCTTAACAAATTTAAAAAGATTGAAATCATACACAACACTTTCTCGGATCATAAAGGAATGAAGTTGGAAATCAATAATAGGCGGAGTGCCAGAAAATTCACAAATACGTGGAGGCTCAACAACACACTCTTAAACAACGAGTGGGTCAAAGAAGAAATTGCAAGAGAAATTAGTAAATACCTCGAGGCGAATGAAAATGAAAACACAACATATCAAAACTTATGGGATGCAGCAAAGGCAGTGCTAAGAGGGAAATTTATTGCCCTAAATGCCTATATCAGAAAAGAAGAAAAGGCAAGAATGCAAGAATTAACTGTTCACCTGGAAGAACTGGAGAAAGAACAGCAAACTAATCCCAAATCAAGCAAAAGGAAAGAAATAACAAAGATCAGAGCAGAAATAAATGATATTGAAAACATGAAAACAATAGAGAAAATCAATAAGACCAGAAGTTGGTTCTATGAGAAAATCAATAAGATTGATGGGCCCTTATCAAGATTGACAAAAGGAAGAAGAGAGAGGATGCAAATAAATAAGATCAGAAATGGAAGAGGGGACATAACTACTGACCTCACAGAAATAAAGGAGGTAATAACAGGATACTATGAACAACTTTACGATAATAAATACAACAACTTAGATGAAATGGACGGGTTCCTAGAAAGACATGAACAACCAACTTTGACTCAAGAAGACATAGATGACCTCAACAAACCAATCACAAGTAAAGAAATTGAATTAGTCATTCAAAAGCTTCCTAAAAAGAAATGTCCAGGACCAGATGGCTTCACATGTGAATTCTATCAAACGTTCCAGAAAGAATTAGTACCAACTCTCCTCAAACTCTTCAAAAAAATCGAAGTGGAGGGAAAACTACCTAATTCATTCTATGAACCCAACATCACCCTCATACCAAAATCACGCAAAGATATTACAAAAAAAGAAAACTACAGGCCAATCTCTCTAATGAATATAGATGCAAAAATCCTCAATAAAATTCTAGCAAATCGTATCCAACAACACATTAAAAGAATTATACATCATGACCAAGTAGGATTCATCCCAGGTATGCAAGGATGGTTCAACATAAGAAAATCAATTAATGTAATACAACATATCAACAAATCAAAGCTGAAAAATCACATGATCATCTCTTTGATGCAGAGAAGGCATTTGACAAGATTCAACATCCTTTCCTGTTGAAAACACTTCAAAAGATAGGAATACAAGGGAACTTCCTTAAAATGATAGAGGGAATATATGAAAAACCCAGAGTTAATATCATTCTCAATGGGGAAAAATTGAAAACTTTCCCCCTAAGATCAGGAACAAGACAAGGATGTCCACTATCACCACTATTATTCAACATTGTGTTGGAGGTACTAGCCAGAGCAATTAGACAAGAAAAAGAAATACAAGGCATCAAAATTGGAAAGGAAGAAGTAAAACTATCACTGTTTGCAGACGATATGATACTATACGTCGAAAACCCGGAAAAATCCACAACAAAACTACTAGAGCTAATAAATGAGTACAGCAAAGTAGCAGGTTACAAGATCAACATTCAAAAATCTGTAGCATTTCTATACACTAGCAATGAACAAGCGGAGGGGGAAATCAAGAAACGAATCCCATTTACAATTGCAACTAAAAGAATGAAATACCTAGGAATAAATTTAACTAAAGAGACAAAAGACCTATACAAAGAAAACTACAAAAAACTGCTAAAAGAAATCATAGAAGACCTAAATAGATGGAAGGGCATACCGTGTTCATGGATTGGAAGACTAAATATAGTTAAGATGTCAATCCTACCTAAATTGATTTACAGATTCAGTGCAATACTAATCAAAATCCCAACAACTTATTTTTCAGAAACAGAAAAACCAATAAGCCAATTTATCTGGAAGGGCAGGGTGCCCCGAATTGCTAAAAACATCATGAGGAAAAAAAACGAAGCTGGAGGTCTCACGCTGCCTGACTTTAAGGCATATTATGAAGCCACAGTGGTCAAAACAGCATGGTATTGGCATAAAGATAGATATATTGACCAATGGAATCGAATAGAGTGCTCAGATATAGACCCTCTCATCTATGGACATTTGATCTTTGATAAGGCAGTCAAGCCAACTCACCTGGGACAGAACAGTCTCTTCAATAAATGGTGCCTAGAGAACTGGATATCCATATGCAAAAGAATGAAAGAAGACCCATGTCTCACACCCTATACAAAAGTTAACTCAAAATGGATCAAAGATCCAAACATTAGGTCTAAGACCATAAAACAGTTACAGGGAAATGTGTTGGGAGATATCTTATGAATCTTACAACTGGAGGTGGTTTTATGGACCTTAAACCTAAAGCAAGAACACTGAAGAAGGAAATAAATAAATGGGAGATCCTCAAAATTAAACACTTTTGTGCATCAAAGAACTTCATCAAGAAAGTAGAAAGACAGCCTACACAATGGGAATCAATATTTGGAAACGACATATCAGATAAAGGTCTAGTATCCAGAATTTATAAAGAGATTGTTCAACTCAACAAGAAAAAGACAGCCAACCCAATTACAAAATGGGAAAAGGACTTGAACAGACACCTATCAGAAGAGGAGATAGAAATGGCCAAAAGGCACATGAAGAGATGCTCAATGTCCCTGGCCATTAGAGAAATGCAAATCAAAACCACAATGAGATATCATCTCACACCCACCAGAATGGCCATTATCAACAAAACAGAAAATGACAAGTGCTGGAGAGGATGCGAAGAGGCACACTTATCCACTGTTGGTGGGAATGTCAAATGGTGCAACCACTGTGGAAGGCAGTTTGGCAGTTCCTCAAAAAGCTGAATATAGAATTGCCATATGACCCAGCAATACCATTGCTGGGAATCTACTCAAAGGACTTAAGGGCAAAGACACAAATGGACATTTGCACACCAATGTTTATAGCAGCATTATTTACAATTGCAAAGAGATGGAAACAGCCAAAATCTCCATCAAAGAGTGGCTAAACAAACTGTGGTATATACATACGATGGAATATTATGCAGCTTTAAGACAGAATAAACTTATGAAGCATGTAATAACATGGATGGACCTAGAGAACATTATGCTGAGTGAGTCTAGCCAAAAACTAAAGGTCAAATACTGTATGGTCCCACTGATATGAATGGACATTCGAGAATAAATTTGGAATACGTCATTGGTAACAGAGTCCAGCAGGAGGTAGAAACAGGGTAAGATAATGGGCAATTGGAGCTGAAGGGATACAGACTGTGCAACAGGACTGGATACAAAAACTCAGAAATGGACAGCACAATAATACCTAATTGTAAAGTAATCATGTTAAAACACTGAATGAAGCTGCATCTGAGCTATAGGTTCTTGTTTTGTTTTGTTTTGTTTTTACTATTATTACTTTTATTTTTTCTCTATATTAACATTCTATATCTTTTTCGGTTGTGTTGCTAGTTCTTCTAAACTGATACAAATATACTAAGAAACGATGATCATGCATGTATGTGATGATGTTAAGAATTACTGATTGCATATGTAGAATGGTATGATTTCTAAATGTTGGGTTAATTTCTTTTTTTCCATTAATTAAAAAATAAAAGAGAAGGGGTAATTGGAGCTGAAGGGATACAGACTGTGCAACAGGACTGGATATAAAAACTCAGAAATGGACAGCACAATACTACCTAATTGTAATGCAATTATGTTAAAACATTGAATGAAGCTGCATGTGAGGTATAGGTTTTTTTTTCTCTCTATTAACGTTTTAATTCTTATTCTGTTGTCTTTTTATTTCTTTTTCTAAATCGATGCAAATGTACTAAGTAATGAATATGCAACTATGTGATGATATCAAGAATTACTGATTGTACATGTAGAATGGAATGATTTCTAAATATTTTGTTAATTTTTTTAATTAATAAAAAAAGGGAAAAAAAGAAGGTAGAGGGTTCATCTGCAAGATAACCTTCAAGATTGTGATAATGATCAAATGAAAGAGAGAAGCTGTATATGAGAAATTAAAATTTAACAAATTATTATGATTTCTTAATCTATATATTTTGCTTTCTAGTATATTGGAATAACCAGAGGTAAGTATCTGAAATTACTGACTAAAGATGCAGCTAACTTGATCTTTTATAATGTCTATATAACTATATTGCCTTTATCTTGTGATTGGAAAAACTTTGTGACTGACACTTGCACCGCTTTATCCTCTTTTACAACATTAGGGCCTTGTGGTCACCAAACACTGCCCCTAAAGTTTACTACTGAGTCTGCCCCAGAACCAATCCACTGCAATTCTAAAACTATTTTGTTAGACAGAGCTGGATCTAAGCATAATTGCCCCACCTGACCCATGTGGTTTAAACTTGAAACCACAAGTGACTGCTTTTCAGTTTGATAAAACTGCTGGAATTCAATATATCAGGAATGGGTTAACTTTCAAAATGGGGATATGTTAGTTTGCAAATTTACAGTCCTAAAACTATGAACATGTCCAAATTAAGGCATCCACAGTAAAATATGTTCTCTGAAGAAAGGTCACTGGCATCTGTGTTTCCTCTGTCAGGCAGGAAGGCACATGACTAGTGTCTGCTTGTCCTTCACTTCTGAGTTTCATTGCTTTCAACTCATCATTCAAGTATCCTCCTCTCTCAGCTTCTGTGGGTTATTTCTTAGCATTCCTAGGATTTTTCTCTAGGAGTTTCTCCTGGGGATTTTTCTGCCAGCTCTTTATAAAAAAGTTCTCCAGATGTTGCTCTCTGAGCTATCTGAGCTTTTTTTCTGTCTTTTATCTACTCACAAAGACACCAATAAAGGATTAAGTCCCACTGTGGTGGTTTGAAACTGTTAGTCACCCCAGAAAATCCAATATTGTGAGTAAGACCCATGCTGAGTAGAATCTTTTGCTTATGTTGTTTCCATGGGAATGTGACCCTGCTCTTTTACTGCCCATTCAGTTTTACTTTACTGGAATCCTTTAAGAGATCTCATACACTGAGAGAAATCCAGAACAGAAAATGCCCCAGGCAGAAGCAAGACAGACCCTCAGGAGCTGAAAGACCTATTTGATATCAGAAGCCAAGAGAGGACTGAAGACATGGCCATGCACTTTCCCATGTTGCATAGGAACCCCCGTGCCAGCTGCCATTTTTCTGAGTAGATATCATCTTTTTGGCTCCTTATTTTGGATGTTTTAATGGCCTTACAATTGTAACTTGTGACAATAAATCCCTTTGTAAAAGACAACCCATTTCTGGTATATTGCACTATAGCAGCTTTAGCAAACTGCAACACCCACCTTGAAAGGGTTGGGTCGCATGTTATTTGAATTAACCTGACATAAAGGTCCCACAAAACAGTATGTCTGTACCTATGAAAATGGATAAAAAGAACATTGCATTTTCTGGGGTACAACTTCAAACCAGCACACTGAACAATCTGGACCCAAAAAAGACATTTTATTTCCATATACAAACTACAGTAATTCCACCACAATATCACAAAAGCCTTAAATAATTTCAGTAATTGTATTAAGCACAAAGACTAATAGACATCAGTTATAACATGGACTGTACTGGTAAATAATTCTCCTCTGGCTATGGACATGTGAAACTTAGAACAAGTTATCTGCTTCCAATACACATAACACTTTGAAGCAACTTTCATCATATTAAGACTTCGATTTTCTTACATATGTTCTGTGGCTAAGCATGTAATCAGTCTGTTCTGGCTTAATAATTAGATCATCTCTAACTTCACATCTCAATCCATTGTGCCTGTTGTCCTAAAATCTGCCCAACTTCTGGATACTATAAATCTATCAGAGTTACTGTAGTTTTGGTAAGTGATTTTAATGCCAATAGGCCATCTGATCTCCTCCTTTGTGGTTAGTAATAAATCCTTTATTGTTCTGAAGTGGTAGCATCTCAAGCATTGATCATTTGAGTGCATTTAGCAGAGAACCCACCATTGTGGATAAGTACAGTTGTGATTCAGAAACAGAAAATTTTGTAAATACCTCTTTCTTCTACACATGCTTAATGATCAACAAATAGAAATGGGCAATTATTCATGCATACAACCTTGTAAACACCCATAAAGGTAGCTTTGGTGTAATAGAAAATGTACTTATCTTAAGATTCCTGGTTTCAAATTTTGACCCTGAATCTGCCCAATTTCATGACCTTCAATAAAATACTTACATATGAAGTACCTCTTTCTCTTCATCTAACAGATTGGATCAATAATGCCAAATAATATCCATGAAGTCCTTAGCATATACTAGGGTTCAATAAATACCTTTAGATATCACTACTGGTAGTATTATCATAGGGAAAAGTGAGAAGACTTCTGAAGTTACCCAAATAAATGTGCACATTGCAGCCTAATTCTGCTGGATAGATATAGATGTTTCCTTTTGACACATGGGGAAAAAATGAAGCTTTCACTATTGGGAGAGCCATGGGGCATGAAATTGGACAGAAAGTCTTAAGAGGTCAGAAGCTAAGAACTGGATAAGGTTCAAATGCCATTGACTTATGTCCACAGCAATACAACTAAGCACCTTCACCTAGCCAAGTTGACAACTGAATCTAACTACCACACATCCACCCCTTGTCAACTTAGCAACTATATGCTTCACCATAAATGATATTAAAGTTACAACAAATTGTTTTCTGGCTGTGGACCTATGTATCTCAAAACAGATTACCTGGTGCCAATATGCAAAGGAGGGACAGTTGGAGAAATTGGAAGGAAAACCTGCAGGGCAATCCACTGGATTTCAAAGTCTGAAAGTCATCTATCCTTCAACTTTAGAAAGAGTCAGTCCCACCCTTTTCAAGGGCCTATGCAGTGGCATGCCTCTTTCCAAATCAACCTTGGGGAACATTGAGGAGACCACCTTTACCTTGGCTCCACTCTCCAGTCACCAGGGCCACTCCTGGTCTCTCTGCAATTTCTAAAGCACATGTTCAACCCCTCCATGTGGTGGCAGCCAGGCTATTCCCAGTCCCCCAAGGAGCATGCTGTACCTTCTCCAAATCCTGAGGCTTCACTACTGTTTCACTGCAACAAGGTGGGAGACTCATCTTTGTCCTTCAGGGTAAACTCACCCTCTCCATGCATATGGGTGGGTCCACTCTCCTGGCACATGTTTCTTGGCTTCAGACCCAAGCTTACATGGTTTTCACTCTGTGAATTCTAATTTGTCCCTTTTGTATCCACCTTTGTCCAGATTGGCAGTGGTTCTGTTTACACCCACAGTCTCTTCAAGCTGTCCAGGACTTCTCCATCATTCTCTTCACAGCTCCTCCAAAATCTCACCCCTTAGCCATCCTAAAAACCATTCCAACATATGGTATTTGCAAACTGCAGCAGCACCTCACTCTCCAGTACCAAATTCTGTTCTAGTTTGCTAGCTACCAGAATGCAACACATCGGAGATGGATTGGCTTTTAATAATAAGGGGATTTACTTCTTTAGTTCTTCAGAGGGAAGGCAGCTAATTTTGAAATGAGGTTCTTTCTTATGTGGGAAGGTACAGGGTGATCTCTGCTGGCCTTCCCTCCAGGCTTCTGGGTTCCAACAACTTTCCATGGGGTGATTTCTTTCTACATCTCCAAAGACCTGGGCTGAGCTGCAAGTGCTGAGATGAGGTATGCTGAACTGCTTGGGTTGTGCTATATTGATTCTCTCATTTAAGCACCAGCAAATTAAATCAAATACCATTCATTACAGCAGGCACACTCCATAGCTGACTGTGGATGTAATTAACACCAGATGAGGTTCACATGCCATTGGCTCATGTCCACAGCAATAGAACTAAGCACCTTCACTTAGCCAAGCTGACAAGGGGTGGACTGTCATGGTCAGGCTCACATGTCAACTTGGCCATGTGGTGGTACCTGTTTGTATGGTTGGACAACTGGTGGCCTGTCTGTTGCAATGAGGAAAATTCATAGAATTAAATAATGATCATGTCAGCTGCATCCATAGGTGATTTCATTTGTAATCATCCAAGGGAAGTGTCTTCTGCAATGAGTGATGCTTAATCTAATCACTGAATACCTTTTAAGGAGGATTCAGAAGGAACAGGCTCCCTTCCTCCTTCAGCTGCAGAGCCTCTCCTGTGGAGTTCATCCAGACCCTCCATTGGAATCATTGGCTTCACAGCCTGCCCTGTGGATTTTGGACTCTGTGCTCCTATGGTCATGTGAGACAATTTTATAAATTTTATATTTGTTAGTGTCCCCTGTTGATTCTGTTTCTCTGCAGAACCCTAACTAATACAGGCACATAACATTTATGATTGTTTGTTTCTTTTGGTGGATTGCCCCTTTTGTTAATATATAATGTTCTTTGCCTCATAAACTTTTTGTACTGAAACTTTATCTTGTCTAATATTATATAGGTACCTTAGCTGCTTCTTGCTTACTGCCTGCATGGAATAAGTTTTCCAGTCTTTCATCTACTTGTATCCTTGAGTCTAAGGTGAGTCTATTACAGATAGCATATGAAAAGATCATTCATTTATCCATTTTTCTATCTGTGCATTTTAATTGGAGAGTTTAACACATTAATAGACAATGTCCCTACTCTTTAGATAATACTTCAAATATTTTATCCTTTGGCTTTAATATGTCCTATTGCCTCTTTTTTGGTCCTCTAAGGGACCCTTACTATAATCTTCAAGTCTCAGTCTCATCTAAGCCTCTCTACTCTGTATTTTCTATTCAACTGGCATAAATGCCTTTTAATATTTCTTGCAGGTCAGGAGTCTTGCTAATGAATTCTCTCAGTTTCTGTTTTTTAGTGAATATTTTTTAACTTTCCCTCATTTCTGAAGAGTTTTGCCAGTTGAAGAATTCTTGGTTGGAATATTTTCTCTTTCAGTAGTTTAAATATATCATACCATTTTCTGAAAAGAAATTGTCACTTGATTTTTTCCCCTATATTTTTACTGAGATAGCTGCACACACCATAAAGGCCATTCAAAGTATAAAATAGATGGTTCAAAGTATCATCACACAGATGTGTATTCACCAGCAGGATCATATTTAATACACTTGCATTAATCCAGAAAATGAAATTAAAAGGTAAAAGAAAACCCCAAACATCTCATACATATTATCACTCCCTCTTACTGACCACTAGCATTGCAATCTATACAATTTTAAGACTTACAATTGAGGTAGGTTAACTAAGGCAGTGTAGTATTGACAGATTATAATGAGAGAGAGTGAAACAAAAGAAAACATTCTGAAGTTGATCCATGCAAACACAGACAACTATTTCTTTGCAATATACTTATCAATCATTATCAGAGATCAGAGCTACTGGATTTCAGTTCCACACTTCAGGAACTTGCTTCTGGTTATTCTAAAACATTATACTCTATAAAGAAATGTCTATATAATGAGTCAGTAATCACAGTCATTTACAGAATTCTAACTTCTCAATTGCACCTCATTCTTCTCATTTATTTATATCCTTCATGGCTACCTGAGTAAGGGCCATTTTAATTATATTATGCTGGAAAGGGGTATTGGATTTCTGGGATAGATTAATTAATCTGGTTATTTTCCTGGAGTGGCTGGTACTTATGGGTTTCATGACTTATCTTGCCTATGATCAATCTGGAGGATTTAATTTTCTGAGAAAATAAACTTACTAAGCAAATCTTTACATAGACCTAGATAGAGCATAAAGGCACTCTCTAGAATTTACAGGAATACTGTTGTTTGCACTATGGCATACTGTGGTAGTGTGAAATATCTGGCTACAACGTGCATAAGATAACCTCCAGAATGACGTCTCAACCCAATTTGAAAGTCTTAGCCACTGAAACTTTATTTTATTCCATTTCTTTTTCCACTTTCAGTCACTCTAAACTCATGTGCACAAGGCAAGGATATTCCCTGAACCTCACATCCCACAGTGCTACAGAAGCTAATACCATTGGAAGTCATGTCTCATGGATAGGAAACAGTAATGAGTTTATTTACAGAGCTGTTGGCATTTAATTTAATTCCAATTCTGTTGTATGTAATGAATTGATTTTCTATCAATGCTTTCAAAATCCTGTATCTTTAGAAATTGACATTCTGATTAGTATGTGTCTCAGAGTGGGTTTAGTAGGGTTTATTCTGTTTGGATTTCAATGCATTTGTATCTTTATGTCTTTCATAAGACTTGGGAATATTTTTTGCATTATTTCCTTTAATATACTTTCTGCCTCTTTTCCCTTCTCTTGTCCTTCTGGGAAACCCATTTCATGTATGTTTTGAGTTCCATATTATCACTCAATTCCCAGAGACGTTGCTTAAATTTTTCTATTCTTATCTCTATGTACTTTTTTCTCATTTTTATTTCAGATGTCCTACCTTACAAGACTAATTCTTGCTAGTTCTTTCTTCTGACTGTTCAAAACTGCTGCTGTTTTCCTCTAACATATGTTTAATCTCATCTATTGTGCCTTTCTGTTAGTTTTATTCCAGGCTTTCAACTTCTTCTTACATGCTCACTGAGTGATTTCTTTATATCCTTTAATACACATTTTCCTTCATCTGTGAAATGGTTTGGGAGATTTGCTTGAATATCTGTGAGTGATTGTTCCAGTTTTTACATCTCTCTTTTTAATTTTTTCCTTTACCTGGCCACATTCATGCTTATTAGTATGGCTTTTACTTTTGTGCTTGTTATTTGGGTCATTAATTAAGTTATTGAGATTCTGAAGTCTGGTTTCTCTCTCTTGTCTAAGATTTTGCTGTTCATACGGTTCTGTTACAGCTCTTATATGGCACTGTGTTCGTATTTACCAGCCAAAATAGGGCCAAGGTCGTATGCAGGGGGTGCAGAAGAATTCCAAAGCGACTTGGAGAGAGGACCAGGAAAACAACTTCCTAAGATGGCACATTCCAAGCCTTCACAGATGGCACAATTTGGCAACAACAAAGGCAAGATATTTCAGCACTCAGTCTGCTCTATTTCTATGGCAGTTGGAAATAATGGCATTTCAGGAACCTGCCTGGATAGGACCAAAAGAAGACCAAAAACTCCAATTTTGCAGATCAACTCCTGGGCCAGGCTCTGCTGCACCCACCTGTATTCTTGGCAGATGGATAACTTCTCCCAAATCTTTGTCTGCAGTAGCCCACTAGGCAGGAACTAGGCTTATCAGAAGCTTTTGGTCTTGGGGTTTGAAGATGGGCACCATGAGACATCATCAAATGAGTCATTCATGGCAGTTTCTCTTTGTGTAAACAATAGTACTCCAGGCACCATGGGTTCCTGTGTGGAATGGGGTAAGGCTGTGGGATCAAGATGTCCAATTTTGTTGAGCAACAAATGTATCAGAATGATGCCATGTCACTCTGTTCCCGATGTGGCAAGGGACTTCACAAATTCCATTCCACAGCATTCTGACATAGAGGAACTGGGCTGACTGGAAACTACTAGACTCAAGGGTGGGGAATAAGTGCAAATAGGCACAGTCAAGTGAGTTTCTCAGTATAGTTTCTCTATCACAATTTCTCTTTTGCTTCCTCCAGCATGGTACTCCAATGATCTTTTGAGCCCAGAATAGAAGCTTTGGACAGTATTTACCTGTCTTCTAGGTGTTTTTACTAATGGAAACTCTGTACTTCTTATTCCACCATCTTCCATTTTAGAGATTTTTATTGCAAGCTTATAGGACCATGATTATTCAATTTAATTTCAGCTTATAGGATTCTGTAGACTTGTCTCTGTCTGAAAACTGTTTGATATACCTGTACTTATATGAACTTCCCCATGTCAGCAAGGTTGTTCTGGTGAATCCCATGACAAGATTCAAGGTGAGACCTGACTCCTGGATAGATGACTATGTAAAAATTTACCTGAAGAAACTCTTGATATTGAACAGTAGAATCTAGGAAATGGTATAACACAGTTACAGGAAAATTACCCCAGCCAAAGATCTGATTCTTGGTGCTCCATTCTGAGCACTGTCTACCAATCTCTTTATTGCTGTGTTTGAAGTTTTATCCTTTTATGTGCCTTAAATTTTCCTTCTTCCTGCAGAAAGACATAATTTTATGGCTTTTCATATGATGTTAATTCAATCAAGGAATGTTTTAGGACTGGTATGGGAGAAGAATGCCACAAATGGACAAGTAAGATCTAGAATATCCATTCAAAATCATTTGAAAAATATTTAGGATGATTTTTCAGCATCCTTAAAACACAAAAAAAAGTATTTTCTATGTTAATTACAAAATTGCATGAACAAAGATGTTAATACAAAATATGCAATGTGAGAGCTAGCATATATGAACATTCTCTTTCATTATGCTTTATACTTTCTCAATGGAGGGGAGAGATTTATGAATGATTAAGGAAAAATGGCAAAATTAGGAAATAGTGAAAGGTTTTATATTTGATAACTAATTGGATAGACTATTTATTTCAAATACCTTCTAATTGGACTTTATGAATCTTTTTGTTTCCTAAAGACAATGTATCTTTTGTGAGAAAATAGTAGAGTTTTATGGATTATTAGGAATTTTTAATGTCCTATAATATTGGCTGTGGACAATGACATAGATGCTTTCAGGATATAGCCCCATAAATTTCATTTTTATTATAATGTGAAAACAATTTTTCTATGTGTATGTAAAAGTTCATCCAGTTATCAAGTTGACATCGCTAGGGTTGGAGTAGTGGATTTCAGGTCCTTTTGGATGGGATGAACTGAGGAGAGGACAGCATCAGTCTGGGGTTTGCTGTTGGAATTCAGGCCTGTGTCTGTTCAGAAGGAAGCTGTGGGAAGATTTGAGTTAGCATCATACGTACTTGCCAATCTGTCAAGCACATGAGATAATGTCTCAGGAATAATTCCAATTTGAAAAAAAACATGAGCTGAAATGGACAAGGAAACCTTTTTCCACTGTGAGGACAATAGGTAAAATTCAAAATGAGCTCTGGATTGGATCTTTTCATTTTCAGATTTGGGTTTGTGTGGTTACATAGGAGAGTGTTCCTGCTTTGAGGAAACATACACTGGTATATTTTGTGTTAAGGGGTAAATATGATGAAGGTATAACCATTGGGATTTTGAACAGACCAGGCATTCTTTACACTTATTACAATTATATATATAAAATCTATACAGTCAATAATTGTTTCAAAATCTGTTTAATTACCTTGTCAATATCATGCCATTAAGGGAGGACAAGATTAAATCCCATTATAGAGACTAAACTCTACATAGGTCCACATCAGTCAAAGTTGTGATACTAAGTCTGAATTTAGTTAAGGAAGTAGTGAGTGAATATTATGTGAATGGCCATTTTGTATTCAGTGTTATAAATAATGTTGTGATACTATGGAAACAGTACTATATTTGAATTCAATTTTTGCGCATAAGCTCCTTCACCTGGGAACTCTGAAAACTGATTGTCTTTTAGGCAAGGCTGAATGCTAAGGAGAAAGGCACTTACTTATCTCTAGTTAAAATATTGAGTAAAGGCTTTTCCACATAGATGATATTCCTAAGGTTTCATTACAGTGTGACTTCTCTTATGTTTTCTAAGTTTAGAATAACAGGCAAAGACTTTCTGACATAAATGACATTCATAAGGTTTCTCTCCAGTATGAGTTTTCTCATGTTGTCTAAGGTTAGAATAATGGCTGAAGGCTTTCTGACATAGATAGCATTCATATGGTTTCTCTCCAGTGTGAATCCTCTCATGTACTCTAAGATCAGAATATAAACAGAATGCTTTCCCACATTGATGCCATTCATAAGGTTTCTCTCCAGTATGAGCGTTCTCATGTTGTCTAAGTTTAAAATAATGGCTGGAGACTTTCCCACATAGATGACAAATATGGTTTTTCTCCAATGGGAGTTCTCTCATGTTGTCTAAAGTTAGAACAATTGGTGAAGACTTTCTGACATAAAAGACACTCATATGGTTTCTCTCCAGTGTGAATCCTCTTATGTCTTCTAAGATTAGAAGAAAACCTGAAGGCTTTCCCACATAGATGACATTCATAGGGTTTCTCTCCAGTATGGGTGTTCTTATGTTGTTTAAGGTGAGAATAACGGGTGAAGGCTTTCCCACAGAGATGGCATTCATAGGGTTTCTCTCCAGTATGGGTGTTCTTATGTTGTTTAAGTAAGAATAATGGGTGAAGGCTTTCCCACATAGGTGGCATTCATAGGGTTTCTCTCCAGTATGGGTGTTCTTATGTTGTTTAAGGTGAGAATAACAGGTGAAGGCTTTCCCACATAGGTGGCATTCATATGGTTTTTCTCCAGTGTGAGTTCTCTCATGTTGTCTCAATTCAGAATATTTAGTAAAGGTTTTCCCACATAGATGACATTCACAGGGTTTCTCTCCAGCATGAGTTACACTGTAACATGTATGGCCAGAATTCTGAACAAAGGATTTCTCAATTAGATGACATTCATATGACTTACTTCCAGGGCGAAAATTCTGTTGTTGATTAAAAGATGATAAATCATTGAGGGCTTTTCCAAATAGATTGCTGAAGTAATACTTCATTCCTTTGTGAGTTAATACATGTTGAATCACTCTGGAACTATAAGTACAATCTTCTGGCAATTTATGACATATGATACCATTTTTTTCAGTATGAGAATTCTGCTTCTAGGAAGTAGAGGAGAGAATGTAAGAAGTTTGTCCATAGATATCAATCCATATACATCTGAATTTAAAACTAACCAATTGGTGACAATCTCCAATTAAAATATTTCCCATGTTATTTATGAATCATTTTATTCCTCTGCATGTACAGAGATCTACTCTTTTGTAGCTTCTCAACTGCAGAACTTTCTAATCAGTCTTGAAGACTTTATAATGTTTCAGAGATTGAGTATGAGCCGTATTTATAGAATTATCTTTTCATATATAAGGAAGGTTATATTATTGTGTTCAAATCAATTGCTTTCTTAATTCAAATTATCACAGTCTTTCCCTGGATTCACACTTAAACCAACTTACAGTTAAGTGAATGCACTGAATTTTTAATTAATTCCACTTTAAGGTATCGATTTGGAAGACCAGGGTTACAGCCATAATGCTTACCAATGACATGATGGTAGATATTTCTTTCTTGCAGATATGACGCACAGATAAAATTTCTTGTTCTTTAACACTTCCTTCCCTGCCTGAAAGACCTGAAAAACCAATTAATTTCTAGATCAGCATTAGGAAAATGAATATGTTGAAGCAGCATACATAGCCATATAATTGTTTCTAAAATGACAGTTATCTGACAAAGAATATCAAATTAAGGATTACTTGAGTTAGTAGAAACCTTTATATGGCACTATCAATTAGAAAATATTTTCAACATTTAATTATAAGAAAACTTATTTCAAAGATAATATGTTGGGGAGGTAAAGAGAGGGAAAAGCATTGAAGCCAAGGATGAGAAACTGGCAGTAAGTGAAAGTTTAAATCCAATTGTCCATAGACATCTATTTTGCCAAAGTTAATGGTAAGTGAATACAGATTGATAATCATTTGATACTTTGAACTAAGGAAATTCCCCAATATGTACATTTCAGAAAATATAACTTGCAGAAATCTGCAGGTGATATTTTAGTCACTCATTGACAAGGTTCCTCCCTGTCCTGAATACATGTTCCAAGGAAGTGCTCATCAGAATTCTGGTTTTGAAAACATCCAATTCCTTCTTCCCAAAGTTCCTCCCCTTGAACCAACTTTGAAGCTACATCTGATTTACAGACCTGATAGCCTGTTTATGTGAAGAAATTTTGAGTTCTGTGTACTTAAAAGTATATTATCATGAAGTCCAGTGAGGGTGATTGTGTAGTTTGCAAGCAGCTGAAATGCAATATACTAGAACTGGAATATTTTTGCAAAGGTGAATTTAATAATTTAAATGCTTACAGTTCTAAGGACATGCAAGTGTCCCACTTAAAGCATTGACAAAAGATTACCTTCACTCAAGAAAAGCCAATGGGTCAGAAACACCTATCAACTGGGTAGGCACATGGCTGGCACCTGCTGATCACTTGCTAATGGGCTCAATTGTTTTCAGCCTCTGTTCCTGTGGATATTATTCACTTTGCTTCTTCAGGGCTGGCTTTCATCTCTTGGCTTCCTTTGGCTCTACCCAGATTCTACCTTGCTTAACATCTTATGGCAACATATACTGGGCTCCAAGAATCTCCAAATATCTGTGTCCCTATTCTCTGTGTGTCTGCATTTTACCTGCTGTGAAATTTCTGTTGGCTCTGATGCTTCTGCAATTTCTGATTCTCTCCAAAATATTCCCCCTTTTAAAAGATTCCAGTAAATTAATCAAGACCTACCTGGAATGGGTTGAGTCACATCTCCATCTAATCAAAAGTCAAACCCACAATTGGGCATGTCCCATTTCCATAAGATGATCTAATCAAAATTCCCAACCTACACTTATTGAATCAGGATTAAAATAGCTGCTCCAACAAGATTAGATCAGGATTAAAACATGGCTTTTCTGGGGTACATAAAATTGTCAAACTGGCACATTACAACTTTTGGGCCCTCAAAAAGACATGTGTTTTCAATACACAAAACACATTCACTCCATCACTTCAACCATTTCAATTCAATTCAAATACAATAAGATGTTAAAGCCAGTAAAAATTCTCAACAAAGTCAATTATAGACATGGTTTTCTCTAAGGCAAAAATTCTCCTCTGGCTTTGGATCTGTGAAATTTAGAGCAACTTATCTGCTGCCAATATACAAAAGCAGGACAATCATAGCATACATGTTTCCATTGCTATAAGGAGATATAAAAAAATAAAATGGGGCCACTGTACTCATACAGTTCTGGAAACCTACATGCATTCTCCATTAGATTTAAAATCCTGAGAGGCATATACCCTTTGGGCTTTAGAAAGCAGCATTCTCACCCTTTCCAAGGGCCTATAAAGTGGCCCTGCTCTCTCTCCAAATGATGGGTTTGCTGCAAAACTGAAGTTCTTTAAGGGCAACATCTTTTTCTCAGTTCCATATTCTCCATACTTGGGGCAACACCCAGGATCTCTGCCATCTTGGTGCACATGCTTAATCCCTCCAGAACAATGGTGTGTCAGGCAGGCTCCTCCCAATACCTAGTTAATGGACCCCACCCTTTCTGAGGCCTGAAGTGACACAACTCTTCCTGAAAAATGAAGTAGAAGGTCTGCCTTCTGCTTCCAGGTCAAATGCATCCTCACCACATGTGTGAATGGGCCCATTTTCCTGTCTCCAGACCTTAGCTTCCATGATTCTGTCTCTGAAGACATTTTTACTCTACATTATCCCCTTTAGACCAGACAGGCAATGGTTCCAGTTTTACAGATTCCACAGTACTTTTGTTCATTTCCTCTGAAATGCACTGGGATCAAATGATCAGACAAAAGGACTTTTCACAAGTCCTTTTTAGATTTTAGATACTTATCTCCAATCCTTACTTGTCCTGTAATTTTTGAGTTACTTCCATCTTGGATAAATCCTCACATGGGGCCCAATAAATAGTGGTATCATTTTGTGGAGACCAAAAATTTTCCAGTACGCCAATTTCTATTTCCTTTGTGCCCAAGAGTCCAGTTCTCAACTTTTCTCTATTCCCTCACATTTTACTATAACCTTCAAGGAAGAACCATGCTACATTTTCCACATTTAATTTGGAAATTTCTTCTGCTTAAATATCCAATTTCATCACTTTCAAATTCTGCCTTCCATCTACAAAGAAGGTTCTCCTTCCAATTTGGAATGAAATACACATCATTTCTTCAAGTCAGAGGTGTCTGGAATACCTCTGTCACCTGGGTAATCATGTGGCTGGCACCTGCTGGTCTCTTGCTCCAGACTCCATTGCTTTCAGCCTCTGATCCTGTGAGTGTTCCTCACTTTACTTCTCCAGGTCTGGCTTTCATCTTTTGGCTTCCCTTGGTTCTCTCCAGGTTCTGCCATCCTTAACATCTTATGCAACATCTGCTGGGCTCCAAGCATCTCCAAATATCTGTGACCCTATTCTCCATGTACTTACAACTGTCAGCTCTACAGTGAAGTTTCTGTTGGCACTGATGTTTCTGTCATTCCTGATTCTCTGATTCTCTCTTTTAAAGGATTCCAGTAAACTAATTAAGTCCCACCTGGAATGGGTTGTGTCACATCTCCATGGGGATGATCTAATCAAAATTCCAACCTACTCTATTGTAGAATTCAAAGAAACCAATGCTCCCACAAGATTGGATCATGATTAAAATATGGCTTTTTTGGAATACATAATATTTTCAAATGAGCACAGTGATGTTCTAGCTTCTTATACTGCTTTAGCAAGTACCATGAAAGTGGTTGACTTAAAATTGGAAATTTATTTGCTCATGGTTTTGAATCCAGGAAAATCTCCAAATCACAGTACAATTGAGACAATGCTTTCTCCCCAACACTGTGGCATTCTGGAGCTGGCATCTGCTGACCCTGTTTCCTTAGCCTGTCCTATATCAAGACACAAGCAGCATCACCTGATCTCTTCCTTCTGTTATGGGTTTCATAATTTCAGCTTATTTCAGATACCTTTCTCTTTCTATATGAATTTTATTCTCTTAATAATATTCTCTTATAAAGTATATCCGTAATAGGATTAAAACACATCTTCTTTTGGGTGGTGCACTCTTTAACTGAAGGAACCCACCAAAAGGCCATATTTACAATTGGTATAAAAGCACAGCTATATAAAAAAAGCACAGGTATGGATTTTACTTAACAAAATGTTTTCTGGATACATAGAGTTTCGAACCACCACATTCCACACTCTGCAACCCAGAAAGACCTGTTCTTTCTGTAGGCAAAATACATTCATTCTATTAAAATAGCCTCCCAAAATTTAGACCATTTCAGAGCAATGCTTAGTACAAAACCTAACCAAAATTGGTTATGGGTTCAGTCTGTCCTGTAGCACAAGTGCCCTCTGCCTGTGTACCTGTGAAGTCTATAGAAGAATGTACAATGGAGTGACAGGCATAAAATAAACACTTTCACTTGTTTGGTAGGTGAAAGGAAAGCACAGTTTATGGTTCCAAACCCTGCATGGCATACTCCATTACATTTCAAGTCCTGAGAGTCACATATATTAATGAAATTTTGCCCTTCAAGACTGATGAAGTGGTAATTTTCGCCCTCCCAAGTGCTTGGGCAACAGCCATGCTCTCTGTAAACACATGAGTGAAATCTCCAACCTCTCAGAACTTTCAGGTTGTGGTCTGACTCTGAAAGCCCTGAATAATCACAACCCTCTCAGAACAGTGAGGTGGCAGAGAGAAATTCTACATTCCCAATGGGTTCTGATTCCACCATCTTAATGGGTGAGATTGTATTCAACATGGGGTGGGAGGCCAACACACTCCAAGCTGTGAAAAAGACACACCCATTCTACATATATTGGTGGGTCCACCTTCTTGCCTGAGATGTCTTTGGTCCAGATCTCAGCTTCAATGGTTCTGTCCTTGAAGTGATTTTTCCTACAATCTGTCCCTTTTCATCAAGACTACCAGTGGTTGCTCAGGCAAATTTTGCAAACAACTTCTCAGTTGTGAATGTTTCACACAGAGATCCAAACCATCAGACAGAACAAAATTCCACAAATCTTTCATGGATAACTGCACCTCCAATCTTGAGTAGAACAGAATTTCTGACTTGTCTCATACTTAATTAAACCCTCACATTAAGCACTATTCTCTGGGGGCCTACTTTCCAGAAGCTCCAGGTTTAGGGCATATTTAATCTCCTTATCTATCCTTATAGAAAATACCCATTGTATTCCCAACATTGTGTTGAGTGTAAAAGAAATACATGGAATTTGTGTTCACAAAGATTATATTTTAGTCAGGGGAAAAACTAGATGTAAGTAGTAAATAAAGAGACAAAAATCTTAGTTGTTCATGTTATGAAATAACATAAGATATGAATATGAAGTAAAATCTAAAACAATATAAACAAGTTGTTCTAGACACTTCTTAAGAGGATTAGTTACATAAGTTTGATACTCACCCACTAAGAGGAAATGACTGACATTCTCCAGCATCACATCTCTGAACAGCCTTCTCTGGGATGAATCCAGCATGACCCACTCTGCCTGAGTAAATTCTATAATTACATCTTTCAATTTCACTAACTCCTAAAAACATCAGAGATACAAGTGTTCAGAAAGGGCCATCTGCTAATATTCAAATCACAATGTTTGGAAGCATAGCACTGAGGAACTGATAACTGTTGCAGAAAGCTCAAACTGCATTTGAGTTTCAAGTCAGATGATTCTCAATACTGAACAATTTGTCCTTCACAGGTATGAACACATACATATACACACTGATTATTTGACTCAATTATTTTTAAAAATCTCAAAAAACACATGGTCTAATATAATCTTGACATTTCTCAATAAACTAGTCATTATGACTTGCAGATGGTGAGGTATAATTTGCACTTCAGCATTTATAACAAAAAAAGATTTTCTACCTATTTCAAGTAAATATACAGACTCATCATGGGACAATGAATACCCATGTGTTGCCACTTTTATAACTATAGTTAGATTATTGCCCCAGATGACCTGTTTTCTCTCATCTATGACATCATTCACAAATAGTTTGAAATTTTGAAAGATCTAATGAGCTTATGTTTAAAGTATGTTGCATCCAAACTTAATATACAGGTATATTATTCAATAGAATGGCAACAAACTTTGAAAGTAAATATAACATTCTACAGAACTAAATAGGTATCATGGATAAGTTGGAACCGTGTATGCTGCCTCATTAAATTTTCCATAACTTCAGGTATTTATCATAAAATACAAGTATGGATCAGTGGCTCACTTCACAGACTCCTGAAACTCTTATACTGAAGGATGAGCCCAGCACCCCATTCCAGTGATATAAGATCATTCAAACTCAATTTTCCTTGGGATCTTCAAAACCCATGCTCATCCTCTCTTTATTATCTTCCCCTCCTCTTTATGTTTAAGAATGAAAGGAGGCCCTCAAGCCATTCTGGTCTCTTCAATTCATCACAAAATTTCCCAGGGCCATGAATTTTACCCTACTTCCTATACTCCTGAATGTAAGCTAACATTAAAGAAACAACACTTCTTTTCATTACTTCTATTTACAAAATTTGAGTAAATTCCTTAAAATAAAGGAAATAGAGCAATGAGAACAAAAGAAAGGGAAAATTTTAGGTATCCATTTGGAAAGTTTTAAAAATGTACAAATATAAAATATTAAAATTTTAAGAAGTTATGATTTGAGGAAAGTAAATGATTCCTCTTTTCCTTCTATTAACTAATCCTCACATTTGTTTCTCTCAACAATGCAAAACCCTCCACCTTAGCAACTATAACCCTGTACTGATGAACTCACTTGCTGAGCACCATCCTGCCTACAAACTATAAATATCTGCTATTACTCAACTAAGCTCACGGTACATCTAAGCCATTTGCAGGCATTAACAGGATCAATGAGTACATTATTTTTCTAAAGAGGACATAGGCTGAATGAGAACAAACCTCTCAGTTCTTCAGTGAGTACAGAGTCTTAATGAAGTCTGCAACAAACTTGTGCTGGAAAGATTACTTATTGATGAATAATCATTGTGCCAATTTGAGAGGACTGATGTACCCTAGAAAATCCATGTTTAAATCCTAATCAATCTTGTGAGAGCAATGGTTTCTTCAATCCCTGTTCATCATTATAGGTTAGAAACATGATTAGATTCTTATTACAGAGACATGACATCAATTATGGGTACTAAACTTGATTAGATGGAGATGTGTCTCCACCCATTCTACCTGGGTCTTGATTAGTTTGCTGGAATCCTATATAAGAGGAGACATTTCAGACATAGTCCCACTTGAGAACAAGAAGAGAGGTACAGAACCATGACAGAAGGATGAGAGAACAACAGAGTCTATCAGCCAGCAACCTTTGGAAATGAAAGAGGAAAATGCCTCCCAGGGAGCTTCATGAAGCAAGAGGCCTGGAAAGAGGGCCAGCAGATAACACCATGTTTGCCATATGCCCTTCAACCTGAGGGAGAACTGCTGAATGTCATCAGCTTTCTTGAACCAAGATATCTTTTCTGGATGTCTGAGAATGGACATTTCCATAGACATATTTTAACTGGACAATTTCACAGCCTTAAAACTGTAAACTAGCAACTTATTAAATACCCTTGTTAGAAGCTATTCTTTTGATTCTGGTATTTTCCATCCTGTCAGCTAACAAACCAGAACAGATTTTGGTATCAGAGAAGTGGGATGCTGCAATTTACAAATACCAAACATGTTGGAGTGGCTTTTAAAATGGATAAGGAGATTCTGGAAGAGTGTGACCAGCTTGATAGAGAAGGCCTAGAATGCTTTAGACAGAAATGAGATATGTGTTATTGCAAACTGCAAAGAAGGTAATCCTTGTTTTAAAATGGCAGATAATATGGCATAATTGACCTGTGTAATTGGATGGAAGGCAGATTTTAAAACCCATAAACTTGGTAATTTAGTAGAAGAGATTTCCAAATTAAATGTGGAAAGTGCAACCTAGTTTCTCCTCATAGCTTAGAGCAGAATGCAACAGGAAAGGGATAAGCTGAAACCTGAATTCTTGGGTACCCAGAAACCAGATGTTGATTTTCTGGAAAATTCTGACCTTCTGGAAAGGGAGACTCCAGAGAACAGTGCCCCACATGAAGATTTAACCAAATGTGGAAACTGACAGCCATTTCAGAGAAAGCCAGAATTGGACATGAAGTTATCCAAGACAGATGTTAGGAAACTCCTTATGTCTGATGGACATGATATGAGACTATTTTATAGAAAGCCAATGAAATTGTTGCAGGAGCTGTGTAAAAAGAACGGCTGGCAGTCAGAACAGAGAGGGATAGAGAAGGGAAAAAATTGGAGGAAAAATAACTTCAAAGGTAGAATCATGGAGGCTGAGGTCTGAAGTCAAGACACCTCAGGCTAGGAGAGTAGACATCCAAGTGTGTGTAGAGGGTGAGTTTGCCCCAAAGGAAGAGGATGGGCCTTTCCCCTCATTGCAGTGAAGAGTGGTGATGCCTTAGGCCTTGGAGAGGGTGCAGCACACTCTTTGGGGATTGGGGAGAATAGGGATGCCACGACATGGAGAAGTTGAGAGTGTACCCTAAAGCTTGCAGGGAGGCTGGGTGTGGCCCTGATGCCTAGAGGGGGTAGAGCTGAGTAAATGGTGGTCTCTCCAGTTTCTCCCAAGGTTGAATTCAGAGAGGCAAGGATAGGCCTGCAAAAAGGGTGGGACTGCTGCTTTCTAAAGCCTCAAAGACAAATGACTCTCAGTTTTGAAATCTAATAGAATTTTCCCTACAGCTTTTTGAGCCTGCTTGGGTCCTGTGACCCATGTGTTCCTTCCTCCCTATGAAAATGGGTACATATATCCTATGACTTTTCCTCCTTTGTATGTTGGCAGAAAATAACTTGTTTGAGTTTCACAGGTCCAGACCCAGAAGAAAATTTTGTCTTACAACTGTCCATACCTGTAGCTGACTTCTATGAGACTTTTACTGGTTTTAACCTTGTACTGTTATTTGTAATGTTACTGAAATGGTTTAAGTTTCTCTGACATTGTAATGGAATGAATGCATTTTGTATATGGAGAAAACATGTCTTTTTTAGGGTCCAGAGGGTGGAATGTGCCAGTTTGAGTGGATTTATGTGCCCTAGAAAAGCAAAAGCCATGTTTTAATCCTAATCAATGTTGTGAGAACAACAATCTCTTCTAATCCTTATTCAGTGCTACAGGTTGGAAATTTAAACAGCAAACTTGAATAATCACCATCCCAGAGGCCAGTATAAATACAACTTTAGCTCAGATCCCTAAATAGCTTCTAGGTGAGGTTAGAATATTGTTCTTGTTTGTTAGCTGCCAGAATACAATATCCCAGAAATGGAACAGCTTTTTAAAAGGATAATTTAATAAACTGCTAGTTTGCAGTTCTATGACTGTGTAATTGTCTAAATTAAAACAAGTCTATGGAAATGTCCAATTTAAGGCATCCAGGGAAAGATACCTTTGTTCAAGAATGTGATGACATTCAGCATTTCCCTCTCAGTTGGTGGGGCACATGGCAAACGTGGTGTCTGATAGCTTTCTCTCTAGGCCTCTTGCTTCATGAAGCTCCCTGGGAGGCATTTTTCTTCTTCATCTCCAAAGGTCACTGGCTGGTGGACTTTCTGCTTCATGCGCCTATGTCATTCTGAAGCATTCCCCCAAATTCTTCTTCTTTTAAAAGATTCTACTAAACTAATCAAGATCTATATAGAATTGGTGGAAACATGTCTCCATCTAACCAAGTATAATATTTACAAGTGATTAACCACATCTCCATGAAGGTAACCTAATCAAGTTTCCAACATATAGTGCTGAACAGGGATTAGAAGAAACCATTGTTCCTAAAAGACTGATTAGGATTTAAGCATGGCTTTTCCAGGGCATATGAATCCTTTCAAACTAGCACAAATATGTATGCCCATCTGCTGAAAACACATGGTAATTTCAGTAAAAAGAAGTATTTCTTACTCACCAGTGGCTGCATGGTCAACAGCTCAGCTGAGAATTGTCTTCCTCTGGGTTTACACTCACAAGAAGATAAGCACCAGGTAAGCAAAACTGAGAATGTAGAAAGAAGCTATTAGATTCTGGACTTATCCTTGACTTTCAGACACAACTCTCATGACTCCTAATCCTCCACCTGGGAATAACCCCAATCTAATAAACAGGAACATGAAATATGCTCTAAGAGAATAACTTCTTTGTACAGATAAGATGAAAATCATTGAGTTTTATGTCTTCATCAGCCCATGGTTTTCAGAGATTTTCCATTTCCTTCCTGACTCAAAACATTTGGTCTCCACATACAGAGAAATCACTGTGGATTTTCTCAGCTATCAATATTTCTGGCTTCTGAAATATCCACCCCCATCCTCTCAACTCTCACTCCAGTCCTGCTTTGCCTTGTAGCTGTCCTTCTGAGGATATATGCCTGAAATTTTCCTGGTTCTTCCACATTAAATGTCTAATAATATCACTCTTTTAATACTTACTTATGATCTCATCCTTCTGCTTTTAGATAACCAAGAAACAATGCAATTTATTATCAAGGACTTGTTCCACTTTGAAGGATCAATGTATGGCTGCTGTATTACAAATATAGTCCTGAAAATCCCTTGCATCAAAAAAAGTAGCATATGCACATGTGTCATGACATCTCACAATCCTGATAGGTTCAGGAGGCTCAAATGAAATAGAATTAAGGATTTGGAATAAAATCCATACCTCACTTTGAAATTAGTAAAATGGCAGTTGACTTCTTATATTAATAGTTTTCAGTTGTAACATCTTTCATTTCATAATTTATAGATGTGGAAGATCTTCTATGTTTTAAATTTTTACTAACATCATTAATAATTATATAATTATTTCATGGACAAATGATATTTTCTGAAAACAGTCAGATTAACTTATGTATTTGTTCCTGAAATCACATAAGCAACATTGTATTAAATGCCTTTGGAGAATTACATTTATTTAATCTTTAAATTAACATATTAATTAAGGCAGATTTACCTATTTAACAAATTAAATGAAAAGAGGTTCAGAAACCTTAGAAAACCATAAACTTTTTTAAGGCTTGTAATCTTAGAAAAGTACAGGGCTAGAAAAAGACACAGCCAGAGTTTAAATTTTTCCTGCTTGCTTCCCAGTTCAAATTCCTTAAGGCTTACACCATTATCTGAATGCCACCTCTCATTTCAATAATCAGATGATGCATCTTGTTGTGAAAATCTCCTTTTCATATAGTTTGCTCTCACAGTTATGTTCCATGCCCAGGTTCTCCTCCAATGTGAGAACTTGCATAAAATTGAATCCACAACCCAAACATAAACTTTGGCTCACCTGATATTTACTGTTCACCATAACCTACACTTTCTCATATCAATATATATTTACTGAGAACAAGATTTCTCATGTCCTGCCTTGTCCCTATTCCACACAGAGATGACTAAGATGTTGAGCCAGGTTTAAACACTGAGTTCCTTTCCTTCAGGTAACTCATAAAATTTGTCATTATTCATGTATTAGTTCATTTGTCTGTGCTTCCTACTAGTCTGTATTCATGAATGTATTCCTTGAATGATTTTAGGCAAGTTTCCCTGAGAAAATTACTAATGAATTTTGAATCTAGAGAAAGTGTTTGTCCACTAATAGCTAACTTGACCTCAAATAGCCTGGGCCTAAATGCCTGCAGTCAAATTCCATAATTAGAACGTAAATAAGGACTGCCCTTTTTGGTTAAAATTCTCTTCCTTATAAAACAGAGGCCAAACAGGCCAAAAATGCAAGTAAATCAGTACTTATTGATTTACACAACCAGGACTCAGTTTGACTAAATTCTCTTGCTTTCATCAAATTGCACACTCAGAGGTTCTTTATCAGTCTAGAAAAGGTAACGTTTTCATGGAGGATTCTCCTTTAATGAAGTTGACAGTGTGATCAATCTATAATTCAAAACATACTCTCATTAATTCAGATGAGAGATACATATAATCAACACATGTCTTCTTTAACACCATCATTACCATCAAATTACATAAATCATACAGATATCCTTTAATTCCTCCTAAAGTCCAAAATCAACCTATATATCTTTTCCCAGAGAATCCACTCTTTAGTGATTTTTACATGCTGTGTAAGTATTCTGGAGAACCTACAGGTAGAAGGGCTCTACTTCATCTATAAAAGGGCTTGTAATCAACCACCACTCTCTAAGGAAGTGAAAATTAATGTAGTCTATATAAGGTACATATTTTTGCTAAAAATATATACCCAAATTAAAACATATTCTTTTTTTTGCATGGGCAGGCAAATGTCATGTATATGAAATCATACAGAATGAGGCATTTTGAATGTGACATCTTTCACTTAGCATTATGTATTTGAGATCCATACTTGCTGTATGTATAATGTTGCTGAGTAATGTTTCATTGCATGAATGTACCACAGTTTAACCATTCACAAGTTGAAGGATTCTTAGATTATTTCCCAATTTGGGGCAATTATGCATAAGGCTGCTATAAACATTTGTACACAGATATGTTTGTTAACATAGGTTTTCATTTCTTTAAGATAAATGGCTAGGTGTGGAAATTTGGGTCATATGATATATATGATATAGGTATGTTCAATTTTTCAACTATCAGACTTATCCCAAGTTTATGTACAATTTTGCATTTTCACCAGTGATGTATGAGAGTTTCAGTTGCTTTCCATTTTAGCCAAAATTTGGTATTGTAAAATTTTTTTAAAAGCCAGTCTAGAGTAGTGCTATGGTGGCTCAGTGGCAGAATTTTTGCCTGCCATTCCAGAGATGTGAGGTTTCCCTTTCATCTGGGAAGGCACATGATTATGTCTGCTAGCTTTCTCACCTTGATACCCCTTTCAAATGGATTCTGGATTTCAGAGAGCCTCCCAAGGGGAATTTTCTTTCTGTACAAGTGTTTCTCTCTGTGTTGGCTCTGAAGCATTTTCTAAATCGGTTCCCTCTTAAAAGACTCCAATAGGTGGCCCAGCTTGATTGCATGGAGCCACATCTCCATGGAAACAACCTAATTAAAGGTCCCACCCACAATTGGGTGACTTAAATCTCCATGGATATACCTTAATAAAAAATAATTCACCCTACAGACGAGTAAAACTTAAGGACATAAATAATTACATAATAAGTGGGATGAGGGGTAAAAAATTCGAGTAGATTGCAATTGTAGTACTAAATGAGGAGGGGAGGGTAAGGGTATGGAATTTATGATTTTTTCTTTTCATTTCTTTTTCTGAAGTGATGCAGATAATCTAAAACTAATCATGGTGATGAATACACAACTATGTGATGATTAAAAAATGAATGTAGTGATGCATTATATGATGATACTGTGAGCCTTCAACTGTGTACTCTGAATAGATTGTATGCTGTGTGAATACATCTCAGTAAAATTACATAAAAAGTGATTCCACCCAAAAATCATGAATCAGGATTAAAGAACATGGTTTTTTGGGGGGTACACAACAATGTCAAAGCAACAAATCCTACCCTCTGGACCCCAAGGAGAACAAATAGGTTTTCCATACATAAAACACATTCATTCCATTACAGTATCACAAAGCCTTAAAGCATTTTCCTAACAATACAAATGGAATACAAAGTCAGAACCCGTAAAATACCTCATCAAATTCAATAATAGGCAGAATCTGTCCCAAGGCAAAATTCTTCCCTGTGTCTGGAGCTGAAACCTCAGAACAAGTTATCTGTTACCAACATTTACAAAAGGCACAGTCAAATGGTCCACATTATCATTTCAATTGGGGAAAGCAAAGTTCAGTGGCTCAAGCAGTTTACAAAAACTACAGGGCAAACTACATTAGACTTCAAAATCTGAGAGCCATTTATCCTCATGGCTATAGAAAGCAGCAGTCCCGCCCTTTCAGACATTAGAAACACTGCCCTCTTCAAACACTGAGGTGAAGGGTACAACCTTGGGGAGCACTGGATAGAGCACCATTTTCTTGTTTCTACCCTCAACAAGCATTGGTAGAGCACCTGGGTTCTCTGCCATCTCTGGGGTACACTCTAAAACTCCTCAGAAAAATAGAGGAGCAGCAAGGGTCTCCCCAACCACAAGGAATGAGCTCCACCCTCTCTGAGGCTCAGTCACCAAAACTCTTCCTGAACATTGAGGCAGAAGACCTGCCCTCTGCTTTCAAGGCAAACTCACACTCTCCAAATGCATAGAGGCCTGCTTTCCTGGCCTGAGTTTTCTTGGTTTTAGACCTTAGCTTCCATGGTTCTGCCTTTGAAGTTATTTTTCCTTCAATCTGTTTTTTTCTATCCCTTTTAGTGCAGACTGGCTAGGGAAAGACAACTCTTGTTGATCAACAGTCAACTCTTGTTGATTTTCTAGGCAGAATACTGGGATCATACCTATCAGTTGATAGGACTTTCCACAAATCCTCCCTGGATAATTCCATCTCCAATGCTTGCTTTTTCTGTAGTAGCTTACAAGTTCCATGTTTATTTAAATCCTCACATGAGGCACTATTATCTTGGGTCTCCCTTTATGGAATCAATGACTTTTCCACACCATCAATTTCTAGTTTCTTTGTACACAAGAGTTCAGATCTTGGTTTATCTCTTTCCTGTCACATTTCACTATAACCTGCAAGAAGAAACTAGGCCACAATGTCCACATTTGTGTATCCTAGCTTGTGGCTTTTAAATCTTTCCTTCCATTCATAACCAGGACTCAGTTTGATTAAATTCTCTGCCACTTTAAAGCAAGGATCACCTTTCTTCCAGTTTGGAATAACACATATACCATTTCTGTCTAAGACCTATTGGAAGAATCTTTAGAGTCCACATTTCTGCCAACATTCTCTTTAAACAATGTAAGCCTTCACTATAAAGGTCCTCACAAGTCTTTCAGAATCTTCTCTTACCCATTTAAAAAGCCATTCAAAGATATTTGGCATTTGCAAACCACTGCTGTCTACATCTCTTGTACCAATATCTGTCTTAGTTTGCTAACTGTGTTAAAATGCAATATACTGATTGGCAGAATGGATTAAAAAACAGGATCCTTCTATATGCTGTCTACAGGAAACACATCTTAGACCCAAAGATAAACGTAGGTTGAAAGTGAAAGGTTGGAAAAGATATTTCATGCAAATGACAACCAGAAAAGAGCAGGAGTGGCTATACTGATATCCAACAAATTAGACTTCAAATGTAAAACAGTTAAAAGAGACAAAGAAGGACACTATATACTAATAAAAGGAACAATTAAACAAGAAGACATAACAATCATAAATATTTACGCACTGAATCAGAATGCCCCAAAATACGTGAGGAATATACTGCAAACACTGAAAAGGGAAATAGACTCATATACCATAATAGTTGGAGACTTCAACTCACCACTCTCATCAAGGGACAGAACATCTAGACAGAGGATCAACAAAGAAATAGAGAATCTGAATATTACTATAAATGAACTAGACTTAATAGACATTTATAGGACATTACATCCCACAACAGCAGGATACACCTTTTTCTCAAGTGCTCATGGATCATTCTCAAAGATAGACCATATGCTGGGTCACAAAGCAAGTCTTAACAAATTTAAAAAGATTGAAATCTTACACAACACTTTCTCGGACCATAAAGGAATGAAGTTGGAAATCAATAATAGGCAGAGTGCCAGAAAATTCGCAAATACGTGGAGGCTCAACAACACACTCCTAAACAACGACTGGGTCAAAGAAGAAATTGCAAGAGAAATTAGCAAATACCTCGAGGCGAATGAAAATGAAAACACAACATATCAAAACTTATGGACGCAGCAAAGGCAGTGCTAAGAGGGAAATTTATTGCTCTAAATGCCTATATCAGAAAAGAAGAAAAGGCAAAAATTCAGGAATTAACTATCCATTTGGAAGAACTGGAGAAAGAACAGCAAGCTAACCCCAAAGCAAGCAAAAGGAAAGAAATAACAAAGATTAGAGCACAAATAAATGAAATTGAAAACATGAAAACAATAGAGAAAATCAATAAGGCCAGAAGTTGGTTCTATGAGAAAATCAATAAGATTGATGGGCCCTTAGCAAGATTGACAAAAAGAAGAAGAGAGAGGATGCAAATAAATAAGATCAGAAATGGAAGAGGAAACATAACTACTGACCTCACAGAAATAAAGGAGGTAATAACAGGATACTATGAACAACTTTACGCTAATAAATACAACAATTTAGAGGAAATGGACGGGTTCCTGGAAAGACATGAACAACCAACTTTGACTCAAGAAGACATAGATGACCTCAACAAACCAATCACAAGTAAATAAATTGAATTAGTCATTCAAAAGCTTCCTAAAAAGAAAAGTCCAGGACCAGATGGCTTCACATGTGAATTCTACCAAACGTTCCAGAAAGAATTAGTACCAATTCTCTTCAAACTCTTCAAAAAAATCGAAGTGGAGGGAAAACTACCTAATTCATTCTATGAAGCCAACATCACCCTCATACCAAAACCAGGCAAAGATATTACAAAAAAAGAAAACTACAGACCAATCTCTCTAATGAATACAGATGCAAAAATCCTCAATAAAATTCTAGCAAATCGTATCCAACAATACATTAAAAGAATTATACATCATGACCAAGTAGGATTCATCCCAGGTATGCAAGGATGGTTCAACATAAGAAAATCAATTAATGTAATACACCATATCAACAAATCAAAGCAGAAAAATCACATGATCATCTCAATTGATGCAGAGAAGGCATTCGACAAGATTCAACATCCTTTCCTGTTGAAAACACTTCAAAAGAAAGGAATACAAGGGAACTTCCTTAAAATGACAGAGGGAATATATGAAAAACCCACAGCTAATATCATCCTCAATGGGGAAAAATTGAAAACTTTCCCCCTAAGATCAGGAACAAGACAAGGATGTCCACTATCACCACTATTAGTCAACATTGTGTTGGAGGTTCTAGCCAGAGCAATTAGACAAGAAAAAAAAATACAAGGCATCAAAATTGGAAAGGAAGAAGTAAAACTATCACTGTTTGCAGACAATATGATACTATACGTCGAAAACCTGGAAAAATCCACAACAAAACTACTAGAGCTAATAAATGAGTACAGCAAAGTAGCAGGTTACAAGATCAACATTCAAAAATCTGTAGCATTTCTATACACTAGTAATGAACAAGCTGAGGGGGAAATCAAGAAACGAATCCCATTTACAATTGCAACTAAAAGAATAAAATACCTAGGAATAAATTTAACTAAAGAGACAAAAAACCTATATAAAGAAAACTACAAAAAACTGCTAAAAGAAATCACAGAAGACCTAAATAGATGGAAGGGCATACCGTGTTCATGGATTGGAAGACTAAATATAGTTAAGATGTCAATCCTACCTAAATTGATTTACAGATTCAATGCAATACCAATCAAAATCCCAACAACTTATTTTTCAGAAATAGAAAAACCAATAAGCAAATTTATCTGGAAGGGCAGGGTGCCCCGAATTGCTAAAAACATCTTGAGGAAAAAAAACGAAGCTGGAGGTCTCGCGCTGCCTGACTTTAAGGCATATTATGAAGCCACAGTGGTCAAAACAGCATGGTGTTGGCATAAAGATAGATATATTGACCAATGGAATCGAATAGAGTGCTCAGATATAGACCCTCTCATCTATGGACATTTGATCTTTGATAAGGCAGTCAAGCCAACTCACCTGGGACAGAGCAGTCTCTTCAATAAATGGTGCCTAGAGAACTGGATATCCATATGCAAAAGAATGAAAGAAGACCCATCTCTCACACCCTATACAAAAGTTAACTCAAAATGGATCAAAGATCTAAACATTAGGTCTAAGACCATAAAACAGTTAGAGGAAAATGTTGGGAGATATCTTATGGATCTTACAACTGGAGGCGGTTTTATGGACCTTAAACCTAAAGCAAGAGCACTGAAGAAGGAAATAAATAAATGGGAACTCCTCAAAATTAAACACTTTTGTGCATCAAAGAACTTCATCAAGAAAGTAGAAAGACAGCCTTCACAATGGGAGACAATATTTGGAAATGATATATCAGATAAAGGTCTAGTATCCAGAATTTATAAAGAGATTGTTCATCTCAACAACAAAAAGACAGCCAACCCAATTACAAAATGGGAAAAAGACTTGAACAGACACCTCTCAGAAGAGGAAATACGGATGGCCAAGAGGCACATGAAGAGATGCTCAATGTCCCTGGCCATTAGAGAAATGCAAATCAAAACCACAATGAGATATCATCTCACACCCACCAGAATGGCCATTATCAACAAAACAGAAAATGACAAGTGCTGGAGAGGATGCGGAGAAATAGGCACACTTATCCACTGTTGGTGGGAATGTCAAAGGGTGCAACCACTGTGGAAGGCAGTTTGGCGGTTCCTCAAAAAGCTGAATATAGAACTGCCATACGACCCAGCAATACCATTGCTAGGTATCTACTCAAAGGACTTAAGGGCAAAGACACAAACGGACATTTGCACACCAATGTTTATAGCAGCATTATTTACAATTGCAAAGAGATGGAAACAGCCAAAATCTCCATCAACAGAAGAGTGGCTAAACAAACTGTGGTATATACATACGATGGAATATTATGCAGCCTTAAGACAAGATAAACTTATGAACCATGTAATAACATGGATGGACCTAGAGAATATTATGCTGAGTGAATCCAGCCAAAAACTAAAGGACAAATACTGTATGGTCCCACTGATGTGAACGGACATTCGAAAATAAACTTGAAATATGTCATTGGTAACAGAGTTCAGCAGGAGTTAGAAACAGGGTAAGACAATGGGTAATTGAAGCTGAAGGGATCCAGACTGTGCAACAGGACTAGATACAAAAACTCAAAAATGGACAGCACAATAATACCTAATTGTAAAGTAATCATGTTAAAACACTGAATGAAGCTGCATCTGAGCTATAGGTTTTTGTTTTGTTTTGTTTTGTTTTGATTTTACTATTATTACTTTTATTTTTTTCTCTATATTAACATTCTATATCTTTTTCGGTTATGTTGCTAGTTCTTCTAAACCAATGCAAATGTACTAAGAAATGATGATCATGCATCTATGTGATGATGTTAAGAATTAATGATTGCATGTGTAGAATGGTATGATCTCTAAATGTTGGGTTAATTTCTTTTTTTCTGTTAATTAAAAAAAAAGAGAAGGGATAATTGGAGATGAAGGGATACAGACTGTACAACGGGACTGGATATAAAAACTCAGAAATGGACAGCACAATACTACCCAATTGTAATGCAATTATGTTAAAACACTGAATGAAGCTGCATGTGAGGTATAGGTTTTTTGTTTTTGTTTTTTTTGTTTTTTTCTTTCTATTATTGTTTTAATTCTTATTCTGTTGTCTTTTTATTTCTTTTTCTAAATCGATGCAAATGTACTAAGAAATGATGAATATGCAACTATGTGATGTTATTAAGAATTACTGATTGTACATGTAGATTGGAATGATTTCTAATTGTTTTGTTAATTCTTTTTTTAATTAATAAAAAAAAAGTGGAAAAAAAAAAGAAAGTAGAAAGACAGTCTTCACAATGGGAGACAATATTTGGAAATGATATATCAGATAAAGGTCTAGTATCCAGAATTTATAAAGAGATTGTTCATCTCAACAACAAAAAGACAGCCAACCCAATTACAAAATGGGAAAAAGACTTGAACAGACACCTCTCAGAAGAGGAAATACGGATGGCCAAGAGGCACATGAAGAGATGCTCAATGTCCCTGGCCATTAGAGAAATGCAAATCAAAACCACAATGAGATATCATCTCACACCCACCAGAATGGCCATTATCAACAAAACAGAAAATGACAAGTGCTGGAGAGGATGCGGAGAAAGAGGCACACTTATCCACTGTTGGTGGGAATGTCAAAGGGTGCAACCACTGTGGAAGGCAGTTTGGCGGGTTCCTCAAAAAGCTGAATATAGAATTGCCATACGACCCAGCAATACCATTGCTAGGTATCTACTCAAAGGACTTAAGGGCAAAGACACAAACGGACATTTGCACACCAATGTTTATAGCAGCATTATTTACAATTGCAAAGAGATGGAAACAGCCAAAATCTCCATCAACAGAAGAGTGGCTAAACAAACTGTGGTATATACATACGATGGAATATTATGCAGCTTTAAGACAAGATAAACTTATGAAGCATGTAATAACATGGATGGACCTAGAGAATATTATGCTGAGTGAATCCAGCCAAAAACTAAAGGACAAATACTGTATGGTCCCACTGATGTGAACGGACATTCGAGAATAAACTTGAAATATGTCATTGGTAACAGAGTTCAGCAGGAGTTAGAAACAGGGTAAGACAATGGGTAATTGAAGCTGAAGGGATACAGACTGTGCAACAGGACTAGATACAAAAACTCAAAAATGGACAGCACAATAATACCTAATTGTAAAGTAATCATGTTAAAACACTGAGTGAAGCTGCATCTGAGCTATAGGTTTTTTTTTGTTTTGTTTTGTTTTGTTTTGATTTTACTATTATTACTTTTATTTTTTTCTCTATATTAACATTCTATATCTTTTTCGGTTATGTTGCTAGTTCTTCTAAACCAATGCAAATGTACTAAGAAATGATGATCATGCATCTATGTGATGATGTTAAGAATTAATGATTGCATGTGTAGAATGGTATGATCTCTAAATGTTGGGTTAATTTCTTTTTTTCCGTTAATTAAAAAAAAAAAAGAGAAGGGATAATTGGAGATGAAGGAATACAGACTGTACAACGGGACTGGATATAAAAACTCAGAAATGGACAGCACAATACTACCCAATTGTAATGCAATTATGTTAAAACACTGAATGAAGCTGCATGTGAGGTATAGGTTTTTTGTTTTTGTTTTTTTTGTTTTTTTCTTTCTATTATTGTTTTAATTCTTATTCTGTTGTCTTTTTATTTCTTTTCTAAAAATCGATGCAAATGTACTAAGAAATGATGAATATGCAACTATGTGATGTTATTAAGAATTACTGATTGTACATGTAGATTGGAATGATTTCTAATTGTTTTGTTAATTCTTTTTTTAATTAATAAAAAAAAAAGAAAAAAAAATGCAATATACCAGAAGTGGTTTGGATTTTATAAAGATAATTTATTAATTTACAAGACTATTTTTCAAGGCCATAAAATGACCAAACTAAGGCATCCAGAGAGAGATCTCTTGACTCAAGAAAGGGCTGATGATGTTCAGGGTTTCTCTGTCAGCTGCGAAGGCATTTGGTGATGTCTGCTAGGTTTTGTTCCTGAGGAACACAACAGTATAAAACTGGCAAAGAGGCAATTCATTATTGTTCTCCAATTTGAAAAAGGAACAATAAAATTTATATAGTTCTACAAACATGAAGCATATGGCTCAATATATTAATATGTTATGTGCCAAATTAATGATTAAATTCTGTCCAAAATTCACACCAAATACACTGACAACACTGATAAACTGATTCTAATATTTATTTGAAAGACATAAGGTCAAGAATGCTGCCATTGATCTCTTTGCTTTAGTCACACCTAGGTACTTTTTGCTGTTTAATGTCAGGGCCTGACAGGCAAGAATAGGGATCCCTATCTTGGCAAGTGATCAATTTGATCGGGGGAAGAAGGTATGCTATTATATTACATGAGGAAAGAATATGTTTGGCACCTACATGATTTACTTAGGTACCTCTCTATATTCTCCTGTCAAACTTCATTAATAAATGGAAAATTTAACAAACCTGCCTGAGCAAGACATTGTGACAAAAAGATCTGACCCATCAAGGGTAAGATCTGAGACTGAAAGAGGTGCCATATGGTGGTGAGGGAAATCTAGAATGCACAAGATAGAAGGATACTGATTGGCCCCAAGAACACCTGAAGCCATGCTAGCATTATCTGTAAATGTACTTCCTGTTGCAGAATCCTTTGGGAAGAGATGCCTGGGGGAACACCTCCCTGGATAAAGACAGATCCAAGTGAGACAAGAGATGAACTGGATGGACATGTAAATGGTCCAAGATCCTTCTTATGTGAAAAATTTCTTGCTCAGATTCTGAATGTTATCAACAGTATGACAATGTCATTTATTTGTTTGGATATTTGAGGATTGCCTCACCTGCAGAAAACCACATGCTATAAGGTCACACATTCCCAGGGTGATTAATGGAGACCAGGGTATGTAGTCATGGCCATTCTAGTTCAGTTTAGTATGCATATACTGGGCCATGTCAGTAATAAAGTTGCTTTGCAGATTCAATTTTCCCACTGCTCAGGATTTCTTTCTCTCCTCTCTTTTCCACCACATTTATCCCAAGAGCACTTCCAAATAAATATCCTACATATTAGGTTTTGGGAATCTAACCTGTGAGAACAGTCGAAATTGTCTGGAGAAAAAAGAAGATTTCATAAGTAGGAATTACTCAAATTTTGCTGAGGATGAAATAAGCTGATGGCTGAAAAAATCTCATGAGACTGCTATATTGATGAAAATATTACTGTCATCAAGACTGATGTCCGTGAATTAAAGGGAATAAAGACTCAGATTGGAGAGGGTGAGAAGGGTGGGATGAGGAGAGAATCTGATGTGTGGACTCTGTTCTCAACTTGCACTGAAAAATACATGAGAGGTCAGCAGCTGTAAATAAAAATTCAAAAGTGTTTTAATGGCTCATCAAGTTTCAGAATGGAAGATTTTAGACCATGTTGAAATTCAAAGAACCTGGATCAGATTTTAGATGGAGTAGATTCTAAGATAAAATATTATTTATAAATAACGATATACAATTCATGATACTTTAGCAAGGAATGGGAATCAAACACAAAGTTAGAAATAAAGAAGTGAACTGGGATAAAGGATGGTGTCTCAGCTTCTATGGAGAAATGCCAGCAGAAGAATATTTTCAAATTTAATGGCTCAAAATACCTACCTTAAAAGTACCTATTTTGTTTCCCAAATAGATTTCAAATGAGCTGCTGAATTTGAGTGGAAAGGTAAGATTGTGGAGGTTCATAGACATGGCAATGGTGTAAAAGAGTATTTACTAAGCCTGGGGAATGGAATTGACCCGAAAGACCTAAAGGGATTGCCTGAAATTTTTGAGAAATGCCACAGATAGCCTGGTGTCACAGCCTCATATACAGGGGAATAATTCCAATGTAACATAGTAAAAGAGTTTCCTCCTGGGAACCAGAAACTTCAATCTATAAGGGCTTATCTCTGCAGTAAAAATTGTTTCTGAGGGCCATTACAACTTGGAAACCATCAACATGTCACTTAGGGGGTCTCAACAATTGGCAGTTGTTAAAGGGGGTGGTAGACACTTAATGCTAAGATACACCAGAAATAGGCATGCTACTAAAAGGCAAAAGAACTTTAAGACTGAGAGTATCTGAAGGCCAGGACTGAATATAATGATCCCTGTGACTTAATGCAACTCATGCTTGTAGAGCCCCAGGATAAATTCAAGCATCACTAAATATGACCAATTTGTGCCAAGGAAAACTAATTTCTTCATGTGAAAAATGTAGGTGGTATTTTAACCAACTTCTTATTCTGAATGGTAAAATAAATAGTTGATGTAGAGTGTTTTGAAGCTCAATAAAGATATTCAATTAACACATTTATTTATAATAGTAACAATGTATTATTATTTAAGTTTAGACAAATAATTTTTTCTGAGTTCAGGGAGTGATCAGTCAGACCCTCTTTATGAGAAGTATGAAGTTTAAGTCTAACATATTGTATCAAATTGGAAAACATTGAATTCAGTTTGAACAGAATTATGTGAAAATGTGTGAATCCTGATTAAAATATCCCAATCATAGGCAACAGAACAATCCTTAAAGAGGAAAAGGAAAATTCATAATTTTTCAAAAGCTTGAAATAGTATCAAAGGTCTTCAAGTCAATGATATATTCCTTGAAAGAATAATTCTAACAAGATTAAAATCCTCATGGGATGAATTCAGAAAATGTCAATATTATCCTGATAAATTCTACAATGTTGAAAAATCTGAACAGTTTATTAAAATAGCCAACAAGGGATAATCAAATAGAAGTCATAGTTTAAGGAATCAAACAAATATTCTTCATCATTTTAGATATGAAGCTGGAAATAATTTTAATAAAATAGAAAATCTTTTAGCTCATTTAATGGGTCCCCAAAGAGCATGAGACAAAAATATGCTTGTATAATTGTTTATTTATGAAAATTTACTGTCATTGCTATGGCTTAAATTATGTCCTAAAAGATTTTTAACCTGAAAATAGTCTCAAATCCTAACAAATTCAAACAGTTGGGATCAAACAATTCTCTTTTTTTTGTCCCATCCTTGGCTATACCAGTTCAGGTGTTCCCCAGTTGTTTGTGACAGTGAACACAGATGGATTTTGTTTAATCACCAATGAAACTACTTTAGGAAGCTCTCAGACACTGCCTAAGTAATTGCTGGCATTTCTCGAGTGGGAATGACTTCTTCAGAGTTCCTCAAATACTTACAAATGGTTTCCCTCAACATTAATCCCAAAACATGGGCATTAATAAAGAACAAATTCCTAAATCAAAATATCTGCCATTCTTCCAATAGAGTTTCAGAGACTTTTCACATGCCACACTGTGATATACAATGTTGAGATAAACAGAATTGATACCTGCCCATTTGGAGTACATTTGGGTCAAGAGAGTTAAGAAAAATGTATTACTAGTGGTGTGTACTTTGGTGGAAACACAGAGGTTTTGACAGGCTCTTAATAGGTAACAAAGTTAGGCTTCAGTATTCAAACCTCTAAAACCTAGGTGTGTATCTAAAAGAAGGCCATGCAGGATATTGTTGTCATAAGGAGTTCCAGGATTAGGTGACTGTGTGAACAAGGCAGCAGAGCCTATGGCCATCCCCACAGAACAAGTTAGGTTATTCATGTGCTACTGAGATCAGGTACACACAAACTGCCTTGGAACAAACATGGCTCCAATCTCACCACATGACCACTAAGGCCACCATTTCAGGTAAAGCAAGGAATAAAAATCTCTCTGTGGGTAAACTGGCATAGTAGTAAAGCACTTATGGCCTAAATTCAGTAACTGCTTGAGGTCATGGGTGGTTTTGAGACTGAAAATGTTTCATGACAATTCCAATTTTCCTGCCACATCACTACTCATCTGTCTCCCTAATAAATAGTCTCTATACTGTGGATCCCTACAGGGGTGAGACTACAAAAGACATAGACTTATGACCCTAATTTAAGCAACTACATCATATATTTATAAAGATTTTCATCCAATTCTTCAAGAACCACCAGAGACCCAAAACACTGCCCTCCTGAAGAGGTACTGTATCCTGGTCTGAACCCTGCTGTGAAGAAAATATACTAATCAGACCCATGAGAAAAGGTTACAAAATCTTGACTAGTATCATAATGAAGATGTAGGAGAAGATTGTGAAAATGGAGACAGCTTCAGTATTGCCCTATTTCAGAAATATTGGCATGTTCAGAAGATTCAAAGTTTACATGAAAAGAAACACAGATGACAAATGTAAACAGATAATAAATGTAAACAGATATTGCCGGATGTAATTTCGGCCCCGTTCCTCTAGCTCTCTGCCTAGCAACATATTCAAGCCATTCCATTGGACCTTTCTGCTCTTAGCACACCCAATCCCTCGCTGCCACCCTTAGCCTCCTCACCAATCATGCAGCACGCCTCCCCTGGCCCCCCCATTTCCGCCTCACCACTATATAAACCTCTGTACTTCCCCTAATAAACGTTATGGTGCGCGACGCCTTGCCAGCTCCGCCAGTACCCGCGAGTCGTCTTTTGTCTCGTGCGCCCTCCACACCTTCGAGCCCCTGGGACCCGGTCGGCTACCGAGTTCCCCCGTCTCGCTGCGAGGAAGACCCCAGGCGGGAGCTAGGGAAATCTCCTGCAGTTGGCGCCCGAACAGGGACCGGCACTACTCGTCTCCTCATCAGCCCCGTTCGCCGTCGCTCAACAGGTAAGGGCCCCCGTCCCTAATGGCAAGGGACCCTGTATAAACCCCCCCGGCCTCTGATGAAGGCCCCCGAACCTCCGGCCTACGAGCCCATAGGTTCCCATGATCTACTGGATCTTACTAATTTCCTCCCTAGCCCTTGTGTTCGCTATAGGCTTAGCGGAAGTAGCCCCAAAAGATTGGACTTTATTACAAAGGATTTTACTCGCCATATTTTTTCTGTGTGTAATTGCGTGCATTGCCCTACTTACTTTCCTCCCTTATCATGGGGAACCACCTCACAGTGCACCAAGCGCCTCAGGTCCACTCACTAGCAGCCCTCCTGGACGCTCATAACTATTCGTTCCTGCCTTCAAGGCTCGCGGCCCCCCTCTGGCAGCACCTAGCGGGAAGCCATGTCTGCGCAACCCCCAAATGAAACAGAGGACTCTCCTAATAACTCCGATTCAGACACAGTGTCCTTATTCGAGCGGCTAAACAACGCGCTTGAGCTCAGTCCCCCTAAGCTAAACGATATCAAGGCTGGTCAAGATGGCGAACTTCCTCCTTCTTGTTCAAACAAGGGGGGACAAGATGGCGAAGTTCCTCCTTTTTCTTCGGAGAAAAACAGGAAGTGTCTTTACCCCGCCCTCCTGCCATCTTGCGCGCCACTTCCTTCTTCTTCGACAACCGTTAACAGGAGGTGCCCTTCCCCGCCTTCACTGGTGACCCTCCCCCGCCGCCATTTTGCATCGCTGCCCCGCCCTGTCTGCCATCTTATGATCCCAGTGCCCCGCCCCATCCGCCATCTTGTAATGGCACACCACCCACAAACACGCCCCCTTGGCCGCTATTTCAGCGAGCCGTGGAGGCCGCTAACCCCTGGCATCCCTCCCACGATTTTGCCTGGGACAATCACCCCAAACCCCTTGCTCATACCAACCCCTTCACAACTGCGTTGTCCGCCCTTCAGCAGCCAATCTCGTGCTTCCCAATGGATATCCAACCCACTCCTCAACGCCCTCTCCCTTGGTACCCCTTTAATGCCGACGAAGTTAAACGCCTTCGCAAGGTGGTCAAAGAGGATGGCCTTAACAGCCCTTATGCTACCCATCTCCTAGAAGAGCTGTCCCAACAATTATGTACCCCTGTTGACTGGATCTCGTTAGCACGAGCCATTCTCACCCCCGGTCAATCTATTGACTGGCGAGCCCATTTTCATTCAGAGGCAGAAAAACAAGTTATCACTAACCATGCCTCCGGCATTGACCTCCCGGCTGAAGCCTTCACCGGGACACACCCCTTCACCCTTCCTGCGCACTGCGCGCAAGCCCCACCGGGCTTCTGGCTCCAGTTAAGGGAAGTAGCTCTACGAGCCTTCCGCACATGTTCAGCTGCTAAGCCAGAAAAGTTTGCTAAACTCACTCAAGGCCGGGAGGAAGATTTCACCTCCTTTGTCTCACGGTCACTGACACCTGCGAGCGAACAGTAGCTGACAATCAAGCTCGAATGGCACTTGCCATAGAGCTCATTTTTGAGGGAGCAAACCCTGCTTGTAAGCAAGCGCTCATCCCAATAAAAGAAAAGGGGGTGCACGACTGGGTCCTAGCATGTACTAACATTGATGCTAGTGCCTCCTCTCTGGCGCAAGCCCTCGCCACCGCCATGTCTCTCACCTCAGGCTGTTTCAAGTGCGGCAAAACCAGCCACTTTGCAAGGGATTGTCCAACAGTTAACCTCCCCCCTAGCAGGCCCCAGCGCAAGCCTCCCACGCCCTGCCCTCGCTGCAAAAAGGGCTATCACTGGGCCCGAGACTGCCGCTCGCCAGTCATACAGCAGCCTTTAAACTTCAGGAGGGGCCTGCCTCAGCCCCACTCCCAAGAGGCACAGGCTCAGGCCAAGCCAGCCCCCAAGCCATAATGTGGACAGTCCCTATAACCCCCAACAAACCTACGCGCACGCTTAAAATAGATAAGTGCTGGTATACGGGCACCCTCGACTCTGGTGCAGAAATATCATGCCTTTCAGCGCACTTAATGACTCGATGGGAGGTAAAGGAGGGGCCCTCTATCATCAGAGCCACAGGCTCCGCCCCCTCCTTGCGCTCCACCCTTCCCTTAAAATGGGAGGACGATGAAGGACATTCGGGTACCTTTCAACCCCTCTTCCTAACCACAATCAATCAAATCCTATGGGGCCGAGACATTCTTACAGCAGCAGGGGCTAGCATCACTACGCAACCCCCTCCAATTCCCCCCTGCACAAACACTAGGGACCCTTGCACAGGCTCACCCAGGTCCGCTAGTCCGCTAGCATAACCTACTTAACAACACCTGGGAGGGCCAACCGCAATAACCTACTTAATAACACCTGAGAGGGCCAACCCTCCCTCCTCGCCCAAGAACGTGAGTTTGCTTATCTCTTTACAGGAAATGCACCATAACCAGCCTCAACCCCCGGAAAAAACATCAAACCCGCCACAACAGCCGAGCAGGTGATTCCGTCGCAGAATGAGGAATCTGACACACCAAGCTGCTCGGATGTCCCTGGACGGAAAACCACCGCAAAAGGCGCCGGAAGACACCGAATTAACAGCTTCTCTGCCTCTACGCGGGAGCCCGTCCTACTCTCCCCCAAGTCTCCCCCACCCTCAAATTCTTGTTGCCATGCTCTCCCTTGCCTCCACAGGGCAAGCCGTGGAGCTCTGGGCCGCCATCCAAAACCCCCCTGGTGTTCTATTTCTCACTCCCGATAGCCCCTTCTTTCCCCAATTTCACCATTCATCCTGTACTCTCAACCACCCTTCTCTCCGAGTTAGCAGCAACATTCTCCTCACTCTTTCAACCTTCAAACCTAATTTTCTATAGTATTCTACTCCTTCTTCTAATGTTACTCATCCTACTTATTGTGTGTTTAGCCCGGCGTGTTTCCGCCGACCGGCAAAAAACCCAACTACTCGCTCTTGCTACCCTACAGCTAATGAGGGGTACCGCCTGCCTGGAGGAGTGCCGCCGAGCTCAGGTCTGGTTAGCCAGTGTTGCCCACCCTGGGGCCTAATCGTCCAGCTGGCGACGGTCCCCGGGGGAGGTCCACGAGTATGGGTTCGTACTGCCCTTCGCGTAGACTCCAAGGGAGCCTGCTACCCACCTAGCCCTCCGGTTGCTCAGCCTAGCAGCGTGCCCTCATTTCTCCGCTTCTCCTCTAACCTTATCCCTCCTTTAAAATAAAAAAGGGAGGAATTGCCGGATGTAATTTCGGCCCCATTCCTCTAGGTCTCTGCCTAGCAACATATTCAAGCCATTCCATTGGACCTTTCTGCTCTTAGCACACCCAATCCCTCGCTGCCACCCTTAGCCTCCTCACCAATCACGCAGCGCGCCTCCCCTGGCCCCCCCCCTATTTCCACCTCACCACTATATAAACCTCTGTACTTCCCCTAATAAACGTTCTGGTGCACGACGCCTTGCCAGCCCCATCAGTTCCCGTGACTCGTTCTTCGTCTCGCGCGCCCTCCACACCTTCGAGCCCCCGGGACCCGGTCGGCTACCGAGTTCCCCCGTCTCGCTGCGAGGAAGACCCCAGGCGGGAGCTAGGGAAAGCTCCTGAAAGATATCAGCCTCAACACTTTATGAGAGAAAGCTTATAAAACTCTAAGAGGAAAATGAGTCTTTTAGTTTTCTGTCTTTCTAAGATAATGAAATTACCCAAATGAGTGAGGATCAAATAAGAAAAGGCAGGCATCTAGGGTCATAACCAATTCTCCACCTATATACAACTAAATAATGAGAAAGTTACTGCAAAAAAGTTACTACAAAAAAAGAAATGTACAAATGGTTGGACTGCTCAATTAGGGCAACCAATTCAAAGAACTAAAGAATATGCAAAAACATGAGAAATACTGTGCACTAGAATGTAGATCCCAGCAGGCCCACAAAACTCAGGAGTGAAGTAACAATGGAGAGGGCTGCCAAAAGGAGGATTTTCACGTGAACAATTATATATAATAGATTATAACTTGAAATTAAAGGATTGGGAGTAATTTTACAATTATTTTGCATATTAGGGATGATGATTAGATGAAATGAAAGTGAAGAAAAGGACAACTTAAAACAACAGTTGATTCCAAAATAATTTTTAATTAAAAAAACTACAAAACAGCAATAAAAGTTTTATATCTATTCAAAAATAATATAAACACTAATTGCATTTAACAAGATTCATGATATAATTATTTTGGGATAAGTTTCTGGCGAGGAGTTGGGCAAGTATAATGTGTAAATGAGAATACTCATCATTTGATACATGGAGGTATGTAAAGATGAGTATAAAACTGGAAAGATAAAATTAAAAACAAAAATATTACTGAAAACTTAAAAATATAAAGAAGGCTTAAAATAACTGAAAATACATACTTCTCAGAAATAAGGTTGAGGATGTGAAGAATTAAGGTATGGGGGAATCCTTGTTTATTACACTATTGGTGGTTGCATTATTCAGTATCTCAACCTAAGACTATTTCATTTTGGTTCGACATCCAAAAGAAGGGAAACAGTTTGAGACAGCAAAAGTTCACTACCAAATGTTAATTTTTCTTGGCAACCATCTGTATTTTCTCTTCTAAGCAGAGGCTTTGGACATGAACAGAAGGAGACAGTGGCAGTATCCTCAATTTTCTGCATAGGTGTGGGAAACTGAAGACACTTGAGAACCAATGCTGGTCATACTTCAATAATCACATGAATCTCTGCAATCTTGTAAAAATTCAGCTCCTGATTTAGTAGGTTTGTGGAGGAACCTTTGAAATTGCCTTTCTAGCAAGCTCTTAAGATGTGTGATACAAAAGGCATGTACCTCACACTGTAAATTGCAAGGTCCTGTTTTGGTCTCCACTTCTTTATGGAAGTATTTTTCAAATTTCAATGCCTATTCAAATAATTTTGAGATCTTTTAAATTCTGAATGTCAATTTCAAAACCAAGGACAATTAAATCAGAATCTCTGGCAATGGATTCTAGATATCATAATAAAAGGAAGACAAATAATGTCAAAATGCAGAGGTCTTAAAATCCATAGTCTTAAAAGCAATGATTTAATATGGGTGATATTCTCACTTGAAGTTGTGCAGCTCATAATATCAACAAAAACATCAGATTAGGAAGCTCCAATGGATCTTCTGTTCTCAGAAGCAATGAATAAAAAGCATAAATGGTCAAAATCATATTTGTCATAACAAATAGTCACAGTTTATAGCAACCACATTGAAGACTGAATCAAAAAGGTAACAAATGAGGAAAGACCTTGCAGCATTTCTACTTAGTCCTATAACCCCACATCTCAAGTGTGGGATGGTTCTGAAGATAGCAACATCTAGTTCTTGTTCCTGATTCCAGAGGGAAAGGAGATTTAGATCTCAAGAAATTGTGCTTGTCTCATTTAACCTCTCAGGACATTTCCTGAAGGTTACATGCAAGATTGTTGCCTTTCTTTGGTCTTAGAATGCTGTCATGGCAAAAATAGTGGCAAATTGGAGGATGGTCCTTGAAAACATTAGAATGAGAATGAAAAATCTCTGCTGCCTGGGTAAAAGATGTCCAGTGATATAAATAATAAACACATCAAAATTCTGTTTAGGAAAGCTGAAGAGGTCTATTTTAGAGAATAAATATTTTGAAAAACTTGTTTTTAAGGGGAATCAAGAAAGCCAAGTATGTGTTTTGAAACCATTTGTGCTCATTCAGAAAACAACCAAGAAGAACCTATGTTGCCACATCACTGTGATGATAAAACTTCAAAAAATGGCTTCCAGGCCAAGATGGTGGCTTAACAATGTGTGCATTTTAGTTCATCCTCCAGAAAAACTACTAAATAACCAGAAACAGTTCTGAGCCACCTCATTGACCAGATACACAGTGTACCCCAGTCTGGACCAGCTGGACTGGTTGTGAGCCCCCCCAGAACCGTGAGTTCCCCAAGCTGCAGTGGCTGGTGCCCCTCCCCCACAGGCTGCTTCCCAAAGGGAAAGGAAAAGGAATTTAACAGCAGCAGGGGCTGAGTCCTACTAAATGCCAATTGTGGAATTAATTAACAAGTTCTGACTACTAGAAATAGGCCCCCAGCTCAGGTGAACCTGGTCAAAGTGGAGGTCACTCATTTTTGCCCCAGAGCTGAGGCAGCAGGGTTGATGGAAAAAGAAAAAAAAGGAAACAGAATTTTTCCTGGATGTGCTTCTACAAAGGCTTGACTGTATCTGGATTCAGTGGCAGGACTTCTCAGGCTGCAACTGCCTCAGACATAAGCAGAAACTAGGTTGTTTGAGAGCCTGTCTGGAGATTTGGCCTTCACCAGGGGAGTGGTGAAGCCAAACTCGGATGGAATCCCTTCCTCAAGAAATTGAGACCCCAGGGCTTGGTAATTTGAAGCCACTAAAACCAGCCTACAACCTCTCCTCTGTCTCCACCATTACCCCAGCAGGGAGAGTCTGCCAAAGTTAAAGGTACCACATCAGCTTACACTGGTGGGACCTGCAGGTAGACAAGTGCCACATACTTGGCAGGATACAAAAAACAGAGTTCAGAGACTTCACAGGAAAGTCTTTCAACCTGCTGGGTCTCACCCTCAGGGAAAACCAATACAGGTGACTCTTTCCTCCTGACAGGAGGCCAGTTTGGTCTGGGAAAATCCAGTTGGGGTCTGTAATACCTAAGTAGACCCTTCTAAGTGTGTGGGGGGAAAGGAACCATACAAGCAGGGAAAGAAACAAGAAAACAAGAACTGAAAAATTCTCCTCTGTTAAACAAAACCTAAGCTAGAGATCCAGATAAAGCTGAACTGAATGTCAAAGAACAGATAGACAACAAATTGATCCAGTAAAAAACCCTAGTTAAAAGAAGTGAAAGCAATCTCCAGAATAAACTAATTGAGGTAATTAAATGCCTAGATGCCAGCAAAAAATAACAAATCACACTAGGAAAATTGAAGATATGGCCCAGTCAAAGGAACAAACCAACAATTCAAATGAGCTACAGGAGCTGAAACAATTAATTCAGAATATACAAACAGATATGGAAAACCTCATCAAAAACCAGATCAATGAATTGAGGGAGGATATAAAGAAGACAAGGAATGAACAAAAATAAGAAATTGAAAGTCTGAAAAAACAAATCACAGAACTTATGGGAATGAAAGTCATGGTACAGGAGATGAAAAAAAAACAATGGAAAGCTACAATGGTAGATTTTGAGAGACAGAACATAGGATTCGTGAACTCAAGGATGGAACATCTGAAATCTGACAAGAAACAGAAACTATAGGGAAAAAAATGGAAAAATATGAGCAGGAACTCAAGAAATTGAAGGACAATATGAAGCACCCAAATATACATCTTGTGGGTCTCCCAGAAGGAGAAGAGAAAGGAAAAGGAGGAGAAAAACTAATGGAGGAAATTATCACTGAAAATTTCCCAACTCTTATGAAAGACTTAAAATTACAGATCCAAGAACTACAGCTTACCCCAAAGAGAATTGATACACAAAGAGGTACTCCAAGACATTTACTAATCAGAATGTCAGAGGTCAAAGAGAAAGAGAGAATCTTGAAAGCAGCAAGAGAAAAGCAATCCATCACATACAAGGGAAGCTCAATAAGACTATGTGTAGATATCTCAGCAGAAACCATGGAGATGAGAAGACAGTGGGATGATATATTTAAATCATTAAAAGAGAAAAACTGCCAACCAAGAATTCTATATCCAGCAAAATTGTCGTATAAAAATGAGGAAGAAATTAAAACATTTTTAGACAAAAAATCACTGAGAGAATTCTTGACCAAGAGACCAGCTCTGCAAAAAATATTAACAGGAGCACTAGAGACAGATACAAAGGCAGAAGAGAGAGGTGTGTAGAAGAGTGTAGAAAGGAAGACCATGAATAAAGGTAAAAAGAAGGAAAATTAAAAGGACATATAAAAGCCAAAAGGCAAAGTGGTAGAGGAGGGTACTGCCCAGGCAGTAATAACACTGAGGTTGATGGATTAAGTTTCCCAATCAGGGGACATGGACTGGCAGAATGGATTAGGGAATGGGACCCATCTATATGCTGCCTCTACTCAAAGGACAAGAGGGCAAGGACACAAATGGACATTTGCACACAATGTTTATAGCAGCATTATTTACAATTTCCAAGAGATGGAAACAGCCAAAATGTCCATCAACAGACAGCTGGCTAAACAAACTGTGGTATATACATACAATGGAATATTATGCAGCTGTAAGACAGAATAAAGTTATGAAGTATGTAACAACATGGATGGACCTTATGGACATTATGCTGAGTGAGATTAGCCAGAAACAAAAGGACAAATACTGTATGATATCACTGATGTGAACTGACATTGGTGAATGAACTTGGAGAATTTCATTGGTAACAGAGACCATCAGGAGATAGAAATAGGGTAAGATATTGGGTGTTTGGAGCTGAAGTGATACAGATTGTGCAGTAGGACTCAATTTAAAAACTCAGAAATGGACAGCACAATACTACCTAATTATAATACAAATATGTTAAAACATTGAATGAGGCTGAATGTGAGAATGATAGAGGAAGGAGGGTTGGGGGCACAAATGAAATCAGAAAGAAAGAGAAACAATAAAGATAGAGATGGTATAATCTAGGATTGCATAGAGTGTATAATGACAGTGACTAAATGTACAAATTTAAAAAACGTTTTTGCATGAAGAAGAACAAAGGAATGTTATTACTGCAGGGTGCTGAAAATAGATGGTAATTAATATTTTAAAATTTCAACTTATGTGTGAGACTAAAGCAAAAAATGTTTCTTTGGTATAAAATTTATATTTTGACTAGTGCATTTCCTAATATAACTTATGTAGATAACTTGGTTGAATGACATAAGTACATGGAACCTTGGGTAGGACAGAAGATTTTGTTGGTTTGTCCAGAGTGATGCCCCAATGAATCCCAAAGTGATTTGATCAGTGATTGGAAAAGGATTTGCAAAGTTCCCTTTGGGGAATGGTGAGAACAGGGAAAAATTCAACCTCCCCAAGTTGAATTATTGATATTCTCACAAGCAGTGTGGACAACCAATGCTATAGGCTGAGCCCCCAGTCTTGGGGTTTGTTCATATGAAACTTAACTCCACAAAGGATAGGTCAAGCCTACTTAAAATTAGGCCTAAGAGTCACCCCCAAGAGAACCTCTTTTATTGCTCAGATGTGGCCTCTCTCTCCAACCAACACAACAAGCAAATTCACCACCCTCCACACTGTCTATGTGGGACATGACTCCCAGGGGTGTGGACCTTCCTGGCAATGTGGGACAGAAATCTGAGAATGAGTTGGGACTCAGCATCAAGGGATTGAGAAAAACCCTAGTATGCACTGAACCTCAGCATCAAGGAATTGAGAAAACCTTCTCGACCAAAAGGGGGAGGAGTGAAATGAGTAAAGTTTCAATGGCTGTGAGATTCCAAACAGAGTCGAGAGGTTATCCTGGAGGATATTCTCATGCATTAAGTAGATATCACCATGTTACTCAAGATGTAATGGAGAGGCTGGAGGGAACTGCCTGAAAATGTAGAGCAGTTTTCCAGTAGCCATGTTTCTTGATGATGATTGTATAATGGTGTAGCTTTCACAGTGTGACTGTGTGATTGTGAAACCTTGTGTCTTATGCTCCTTTTATCTACCCTGTCAACAGATGAGTAGAACATACAGAATAAAAATAAATAATTGGGGGAACAAACGTTAAAATAAATTTAGTTTGAAATGCTAGTGATCAATGAAAGGGAGGAGTAAGGGGTATGGTGTGTATGTTTTTTTCTGTTTTCATTGTATTTTTCTGTGGTCTTTTTATTTCTTTTTCTGAATTAATACAAATGTTCTAAAAAATGATCATGATGATGAATATGCAACTATGTGATGATATTGTGAGTTACTGATTATATATGTAGAATGGAATGACCACATATTAAGAATGTTTGTGTTTCCTGTAATTTTTTTAATTAATAAAAATTTTTTTAAAAAACTTCAAAAAAATATGAAGTGAAGACAAAGGTAGTTGTTTAAAGGGCTTAACTAAGCATAAGGGAATACTTCAACAGAACCAATGCACTAAGACAGGGAAAGGTGTTTCATTTTAAATAATGTGTTTTTCATATGGAATGCTCTATGCATAGAGAACATATTCAAGTGTTAGTGAACACTCATGTTAGTGAAACCCACTTGAAAATGATATCTTCAAATATACTAAGGTAAGTCAGGGTCTGGACTCATTTGTGAATAGGATCTATGGATATTCTCTGGCAGAATGGAATGAATTTGGGCTTGAATCCAATAGGAGATATTTCATATGCAAAGAAAATTGAACATGAGATGAGAAGGAAAGAACCAGATATTGAAGCCAGAGAAGGGAGAGAGATCACAATGTGACAGAGGACTTCCATCACCACAATTCTACCAAGTAGAACAGAAAGCATGGACTTGTTGACACTTTGATTTTCATCTTCCAGCCTTCAAAGTGTGAGACAGTAGTCATATTCCCTAAGTCCATATTTGTCATGGCAGCTCTGGTAAACTAAGACTACTAGTATTAATGAATTTTTTGTATGTAAAACCTCTTTTTCTCAATATGACTCAGAGACAATTGCATTCAACAATAATTGCAAAAGTATGTTATTGGGGAACAAAATATATAAAGATGTAAGTTGTGACAAAACTTAAAGAAGGGTTGATTGTGCTATGTAAGACTATTATCAGTAATAGAAGACTTAATGCTATAAACCACCTAGATCTAGGAGACCTATACCGAGCATGTCACAAAACAGAAGTAAGTATCCATTCTTTTCAAGCTCACATGGGATATTATCAAGGTTAGACCATCTATCTAGTTACAAAATAAGTCTATAAAATTTGTAACGGACTGAAACACACAAAGTATCTTTCCAAACAATAATGAAATGAACCATAAGTCAGTAACATAAGGAAAACTAGAAAATTCACAAAAGTGTGAAAATTAAAAACACCCATTTAACAAACTGTGGTTGAAAAATCAATTCCAACGGATATTACAAAATATATTGAGATGAATGAAAATGATAACACAATATACTAACTTTGTGGGATGATAAGAAAGCAGTGTTCAAGCAAATTGTATCTTGAAATCCCTACTTTAATCAAGAAAAATAATTCCCAATTATGTATGCAACTTTACATGTTATACATTGCATAGATCTATAAAAAGGAGAGCAGACTAAGTAGAATGTTATGAGAAAGAAGAAAATAATAAAAATTAAAATGGACAAACACAGAAAGCAGAAGAGGAAACAAAAGACAAAATCAACAAAACCAAAACATGGTTCTTTAATTAATTAATTAATTTTTATTTTTACTTTTTTTTACATGGGCAGGCACCGTGAATTGAACCCAGGGCCTCTGGCATGGCAGGCCAGCATTCTTGTCTGCTGAGCCACTGTGGCCCACCCAAAACATGGTTCTTTGAGACATCAATAAAACTGCCAAGACTTTACCTAAACTGACAAACACCAGCAAGAAAAATGAGAAAATAAAGTCGGGGATTGAATGAGGATCCTATAAATAACTGTAATCCAACAAGTTAAATAGTGTGGACAGCAAAACTTCCTAGAAGTAAACAAATTACAAAAACTGACTCAAGAAGATATAAAATGTCTTAGAACTATGATAAGCAAAGAATTTGAATCAGAAATTAAAAACTTCCCCATGAAGTAAAAATCAAGACATCTTCACTGTTGAAATCAATAAAACATTTAAAGAAGAACTGGCACCACTGCTTTTCAAACTCTTCCATAAAACAGAATAGAAGATGTTTTATATACACACAATGTAATATCATTCAGCTGAAATAGGAAAGAATTAATCACATCATTTAACAATGAACAAATAAACAACATGTTAAATTAAAGAATGCAGAC